>NC_090062.1:9877171-9994880 GCF_038355195.1 Osmerus mordax | reverse complement strand
GCTACTTCTTACCCTAGCCTATGCAAGCCAGCCCAGCCTTGACTAATGCTAGTTAGCCTGATCTGTGTGTGTTGTGTGACAGTGTTGTATGTTGCCTTGACAGAGACAAGGAGTAGACGATGGGGGGAGGGGGGGTCACCTGATCTATCATGGCTGCCCCGTCTGGAGATCTGTCACAGGACTGTATGTGTCTGGGAGAGGAAGAGGGATGGAGGGCATTCCAGGGTTAAGCAGAATGCTGCCCCAGCAGCCTGCCAGCCTGCAGTCACATGGTGCTGCAGGAATGCCGGCATTGTTCTCTAAGAAGCAGAGTTCTAGAACTGACTTCACTATGCAGCTCTTGAGTTCTAGAACTGTCTTCACTATGCAGCTCTTGAGTTCTAGAACTGACTTCACTATGCAGCTCTTGAGTTCTAGAACTGACTTCACTATGCAGCTCTTGAGTTCTAGAACTGACTTCACTAGGCAGCTCTGAGTTCTAGAACTGACTTTACTCTTCACTGTACAGCATGGAATTCTAGATCTGACTTTGCTCTACAGAGAGTTCGAAACTCGCTATACAGAGAGCTCAAAACATACACACTAACTTCTCTGCTGCCTGCCTTTCACAGTCCTATGTCACTTATGATCACATCCTGTTGTATCAGTGTGCACTACTAAATGTGTGTGCGTGTGCCTGCGTGTGTGTAGCCACAGGAGTCGAGATGACGATCGTATGTCAAAGCCGGGCGCCATGTCCACGCCAGCGAAGAGCTCTGATGACGGCATCCTCTCCATGACCAGCGACCAGGCGTCCGATAAGCAGATGCCTCCTCTGCCAGGTCCGACACTAGATCGCAGTTGTGCCCCCTCTCATCCACAAACCAGTCAGTACCCGTCTGTCTGACCGGGGGACCAGAACCCAAGCGTGTGTATTAATGCCTGTCTGTCTATCTGCCTGTGGTACCAGAACCCAAGCCTGTGTATGCCCAGCCTGGCCAGCCAGATGTGGACCTGCCCGTCAGCCCCTCTGATGCCCCTGTGCCCAGCGCCGCCCATGACGACAGCATCCTCAGGTGACAACACCGGCACCCTACTTCTGTCTGTCTGATGACCTGTGTGTCTCTCTGACCACCTGTCTCTGTCTGTCTCTCTATCTGACCAACATGTCTGTCTCTCTCGCCCTCCAAGGCCCAGTATGAAGCTGGTGAAGTTTAAGAAGGGGGAGAGTGTGGGCCCTGAGGCTGGCTGGGGGCAACGATGTGTGGGCATCTTTGTGGCAGGAGTCCTGGAGGACAGCCCGGCTGCCAAGGAAGGGCTGGAAGGAGGGCGACCAGATACTCAGGGTAAGCACCAGCAGTGGTTAAGCACTTGTTTGACATGTGAACTTAAGGGCACAAAATGATGCGTCTTTTCCTTTCCAAAGTCTGAAGAATGACCCATAGTCATCCGTTGTTGGAACATCCAGTCTCTGCAGTGGGATCGGGAACATAGTTTCCTAGCCAGATGTCTGGGAGTGTCTGTGTGTGGGATAAGCACCTGCTGTTGTTGTAGCAGTAGTCTCATCTTTGAACTGCTTCCCATGCTTGCTAAATACTTTAACACTGGCTAGTGACTAAATACTAGTAGGCTTGCTAGTAGGCTAACTTTAGCAACCCTAGCTATGTACACAAATGTTTATATACTGTACTATGCTAACTCTACTAGCTAATGTTCGCTAAGTCTGCAACTGCAAGCTAAGTCCACTAATCTAAAGATAATGTGACCCAGTGTATCCACAGTGGTTCTTGATAGAGCCTGGTAATGACACACTCTGTGTGTATTTATTCGTGTGTGTGTTTATGACTCACTGCCTGGCCCCTGTTCTGTGTAGAACATTCCATTGTTTACATGAAGAAAACACAATGGATGTGATTGTTCCTGGGGAGCTCCACAATGGCCTCTCTGTGGCCCGGGGCCCAGAAGACTGTTGATGGAGCAGACCCTTGATGTCAGTCTTGGATGGCTTCCGTCATGTTGGTCATTGTCCTCATGTAGGGGAACACATCAGTAGCCAGGCTCCTCCCCCTCCTCCCTCTGCTCCCCCTCCTCCACCTTCCCTCCCTCAGTCTTACTGCCTCCCACACCTCTGCACGGGTCGAGTCTCAGTACTCAAGATGCCGCCTTATCTCGTTCTTGAGCCCCATTGGAGTAGAAGGTGTAAAGTCCCGTCTCCTGGGTCCTTCTCAGCCTATAAGCTCTGAGAAGAAGGTGAGTAGAGAGAGAGAAAGAGAGAGCGGTGGAGAAAGAGGAGGTTGTCTGAAAGTAAGGAATGTGGCAGCGAGTTCTGAGACTGGGCTGTGTTGGTCTGTGAAGACTCCCTACTCCCTGCTGTCCAAACACACACCCCGCTCCCAGCACATTGTTCTCCTGCGTAGGCTGTGTGTACTGTATGTGTGTGTCATTATACTGTATATGTGTGTGTGTGTGTATATGAGTGTGTACTGCACTGTGTGTGTTTCCTGGCAGTCACACTGTGATGGAGGAGATTAGGAGATAGGGGGGGTTTCTGGGAAGGATCAAGGTGTTTCTGCTCTGCTGGTACTGGGGGGTCAATAAACAGTGCGTGGTTGGGGAGAGTGGATATAATGAAGGGGTGAATGGGTGGAGTCAGCCCCAGAGCTAATGTCTCCTGCCTCTCTCTCTCTCTCCAGGTTAATCTGTGTATATTGTTGATTCTCTCTATCTCTCTCTCTCTCCACCCTTCTCTCCAGGTAAACAATGTGGACTTTGCTAACATCATTCGGGAGGAGGCAGTTCTCTTCCTGCTGGACCTGCCTAAGGGGGAGGAGGTCTCCATCCTGGCCCAGAAGAAGAAGGACGGTGAGAGAAAAGGAGGAGAGGACAAGAGAAGGAGGAGAGGACAAGAGAAGGAGGAGAGGACACGGGGGGGACATATTGTTGATGTTGTTTCACGCAGTTACTTGTAGAATAAGTGTGTGTGTGTGTGTGCTCTCCCTGCAGTGTACCGGAGGATAGTGGAGTCAGATGTAGGAGACTCCTTCTACATCAGGACCCACTTTGAGTACGAGAAGGAGTCACCTTACGGGCTGAGCTTCAACAAGGGGGAGGTGTTCCGCGTGGTGGACACGCTCTACAACGGCAAGCTGGGCTCCTGGCTCGCCATCCGCATCGGCAAGAACCACCAGGAGGTGGAGCGGGGCATCATCCCCAACAAGAACAGGTACCCAGACCGACACCCTGACTGACTGACAGGCAGAGTGTTGTGTTTGCGTGTAGTGAGCGTGTGCATGAGTGTAGTGTGTGTGTTTGTGTCAATGCATGTGTCTTTTCGGAGACATTTTTCTGCAGATTTAGAGAAGCCTCTACACACGCACACACACAAAGGCTACACTTTTTCACCGGACAGGTGTTTTCCACAGAGATCCTAACATAGCTGTGGCAAATGTAACACCTTAGACTGCAATGCCAAGCTCGCTCTCTCTATCTCTCTCACACACACACTCTCACACACAGTTCAGTGCATAGCAGATAGTGTTGGAGGATAGTGGGGGAGTGTGGGGTTAGAGGTGATAGATTCCATCACTGCTCTGTCATAGATAAGCCCAAGTTTCCATTCAGTCCATGTTACACACACTCTCCTCCTGTCTTTCCCGCTCCCCCTCTCTGTCCCTCCTGTCTTCTCGTCCTCTCTCCCCACTCCCCCCCCCCCCTCTCTCTGCCCTGCAGGGCGGAGCAGCTGTCCAGCGTGCAGTACACCCTCCCCAAGGCACCAGGGGGCGACAGAGCAGACTTCTGGCGTTTCCGTGGCCTGCGCAGCTCTAAGAGGAACCTGAGGAAGAGCAGGGAGGACCTGTCAGCCCAGCCCGTCCAGACCAAGTTCCCCGCCTACGAGAGGGTGGTTCTGAGAGAGGGTAGGTGGGGAGGGAGACGGAGGGGGGGGGGGGGGAAGAGAACAGAGAATAACCGAGTGAGTGTGGAAGGGGAGGAGAGTAGGGCTGATAGAAGGGAAGGCAAAGAGAGGGAAGTGAAGGGCTGATCAAGGGGCTTCTTTTTTCCTTCTCCTGACCGTGAGGTTGTGTTTGAGCAGAATATGAACCCCTGACATTGTAACCCTAACTGTAACCTAACTTGACGCCCAGCTGGCTTCCTGCGCCCGGTGGTGATCTTCGGGCCGATCGCAGACACAGCTCGGGAGAAGCTCGCCAGAGAGGAGCCTGACCTGTTTGAGCTCGCAAGTGAGTAGTTCCCTCTTGTTCCCCTCCCTCTCCATCCTCTCTCTCCTGTTACCTGGCCACTCCTCCTTCTTTGTTTCTGTCCTACACCCCCGGTAGCACAGAGGCACACCAGAACACACAGTAGGACACTACTGGGGCTGGAACTTTAAACCCCTTTCAGCCTTCTCCATCTTCTCAGTGTGAGAGTAGCTCAAGCTGTCTTATCTTTAATGACGTAGCTCTGTTTGCAGCTAGCCTAACATGTAGTGCTAACTGTGTTAGCCAGTAGAACTCGTTCCTCTCTACACCCTTACTAACACTGTGTCAAATTTCAATGACCCTAAGGGGTGCACTCATCACACCCATGTAATGTGATTCCACCTGTGTCAATGTTGTCTATGTTGCTGTCTATATAACTGTGTTTCCCTTTCAGAGACTCAGAAACAAGAAGGAGGGGAAAGTATGTCACCTAGCACATCATTCTCCCTACCTATCAATAATAACCACACCAGAACCTGTGCTAGTTAGCACCTGTTAGCATCTATGGCTGCTTTAGTAGGCTTGGTCTGGTCTGGCCTGTAGACAGGGTGCATCATGGGATACCAAGAGACAGTCAGCATGCCATCACAGTCAGTCACCCAGTTAGTAGCAGCATACTATGTGTACACTCTAGCCAGTCATGTCTGTCCACCAGATGCTTTTGACGTTCTAGGTATGTTCCTCATAATATCATAAATTCCTGTCTGTAGTGCGAGTGTTTAGTATTCTGTGGAGGTGTGTTGTTATTAGAGACAGGTGGTGCTCTGTGGACTAGAGGACTAGGTAGAGCCAGCGCTGACTTCATAGCTAAAGGATCTCTTTATCTTGTGGTCACACAGACAGAGGGCCAGACACAGATACACAGACAGACAGACAATATCATGATTATACGGCTATTGATCTATCTGACCTATCTGATCTACATCTATGTGACATCTTTCTATCTGATCCGTCGATACATGTGAGGTTCATTCCTCAGATGTTTGATATTGTCCTGTTCAAACCTAATAACCTTACCGATGATTTGCAGTAACGATCAGCTCTTGAATGTGCACCATCCCATCTCTAGGCTTTACACTAACACCTGTACCATGCACACACATGGACTCATGTATGTCATGTATCTTTCCTGTTGCACGTGCATATCCATGACATCACTTCCTCTTTGGCATCTGAGAAGCTGCAGGCTACTGCATGTAGGGGGTCAGACTTGGAGGGGACTGCAGGGGGCATACACTGACTGTGTGTGCGTGTGTGTCCTTTCTGCAGAGAGCGAGCCCAGAGATGCAGGCAAGGACCAGCGTAGCTCCGGAATCATCCGCCTGCACACCATTAAACAGATTATCGACCGTGTGAGTAAAAGTCACACGTACACACCCACAGACATACAGCACACACACGTACACAGTCCAAAACATATTTTATATCCACGCACTTTGCACAGCTCACCACTGCCCTCTAGTGGCAAGAGTGAGATGACACTGTGAACCCTCTTCCCAAATCCCTCACACTTCTGAGGCTACCTGGAACACTAGTCCACCGATGTGTACTAACGTGTGTATGTGTTTATATGCTACAGGACAAGCATGCAGTGCTGGACATCACACCGAACGCGGTGGACCGCCTAAACTACGCCCAGTGGTACCCCATCGTGGTGTTCCTGAACCCCGACAGCAAGCAGGGCGTGAAGAACATGAGGACCCGCCTGTGCCCCGAGTCTAGGAAGAGCGCCAGGAAGCTGTACGAGCGGGCCCTGAAACTGAGGAAGAACAACCACCACCTCTTCACCAGTGAGTCTAACGGGAGGGAGGGAGAGGGAGGGAGATGGAGGGAGGGAGAGAGGGAGAGGGAGGGAGGGAGAGAGAGAGAGGGTGTTGCCAGCAGGCCCAGCTGAGTGCATTAGTGGCTAGCACAGCTACTGTGGTCGAGTGTTTGAAGGAGATTAAGTGTGGCAAAGCTGGGCTGGCCACACACACACCCCCACACCCACACACACACACACACCCACACACACTGGGGCTGCCCATGGCCTAACTCCCACAGGGGCGCAGTCATCATTACTCATTTCCAACATGCACTGCTCCAGAGAGGAATGTCAATTGACCCGGCTCTTAGAGGGCCTGCTATAGGAACACACACACACACCATACACACACACCCTCCCACCATACACACACACACACACAATACAATACACACCACAATCATCACACACACACCACATACATATACACAATATCAAATACACTCTCTGATTCCTCTATGAATGCTGTCCATCCATCCCTCCCTCCCTCCATCCCTCCCTCCCTCCCCCTGTGTGCATGCCGGTCATCCTCCAGCCACCATCCAGATGAACAACATGAACGATGGCTGGTATGGAGCTCTGAAGGAGAACGTCCAGCAGCAGCAGAACCAGCTGGTCTGGGTGTCAGAGGGCAAGGTAGGACACACACACACACACACACACACACAGAGTATTTGAATATGGATGTTTTGTTCATATTTCGGAAGATTGACTTTAACATTGCTGTGTCTGTTCTGTTGCTTCTCCCTGGTGTATTGTTGCTGCCTGCTGTCTCTGTGTTCCTGTTCTTCTCTCTCACCTCACCATCTCTCTCCCTCTCCCTCCCTTTTTCTCCTTTCTCTCGCTCGCCCTCCCTTTCCTATTTCTCCAGGCGGACGGCGCCCCAGACGATGACCTGGATCTCCATGACGACCGTCTGTCCTACCTGTCCGCTCCAGGTAGTGAGTACTCCATGTACAGCACGGACAGCCGCCACACCTCCGACTACGAGGACACGGACACGGAGGGCGGAGCCTACACCGACCAGGAGCTGGACGAGACGCTGAACGACGACGTGGGCCTGCCCTCCGAGCCCGCCATCACACGCTCCTCCGAGCCGGTCCGCGAGGATCCCCCCGTCATCCAGGAGCCCCTGGGGTACGCAGGCTACCAGCACCCGGGCCCCCCCGACCCGCTGAACCGCATCGACCCGGCAGGCTTCAAGGTGGCGGCTCCGCAGCAGGTAGCGTTTCTCCGGGCGGTGCGTCTGCCCTGTTGTCTGGAGGCCGTGGTGTGTGTGAGGAGGGTGTTCTGGAGGCGCTACTAAGCCCTCCAACACTGGCTCTATTGTCACTATCACTATCTTTTATTACACTAGCACTATAAAGGGAACTAAATATTATAACTGAATATTGTGGCCAACTATTTATTTATTGATATATATATATATATATATATATATTCTTTATTTATTTATTGACTGAGTTATTGATGTGCGTGTTTTTTATTTTTGACTAAAAAAACTAAAACAGAGAAAAGATAAAAGCCCAAAATAAGCTTGACTGTTGTGTACTGCGTAACCACGACAACCTGTGTTAGTGTTACTGTCGGTGTTGTTGATGTTGTTGCCACAGTGATGCAGATGCCTTCTCCACTGCTATGTGTTTGTGTGGCCGTGTGTGTGGGTCCCCACCCTTGTGCACCTCCGGCTGCCCCATCTGGGATTGGGACTGTTGCCTCGCCGGGAAGGGCCCTGTGCATGCTGGGATATGTAGTGTTAACCACGGATTGCTGTAACATGTATTTACCTGGATCGATTGGCCCATATGATATCCACTACAAAGTGTGTCACCTGATGTGTTAAACGAAAAAAAAGAAATTACGAGAGAGAGATGTGTTGTACTGTAACCCTAGTATTAAACTACCGTCAGACTGCACTAACCACGTGAAACTTTGTCCTGCTACTAATTCTTACATGGCGTTTCTTGATTGGGTGTTGGTTGGGTATGGAGGCTGGTGATTGGCCTGTTGATTATGTTGCCCGGGGCGACAAAGTCATTAGTATCAGCATGTATTAAACATTTTTGACCCACTTTGCAGAAGCCAGAGGCTGAGGCCACCATGCCTAGCCTCCCCCCTGAGACCCTGGTTGAGACTGAGACAACGCCCCCTGCTGTTGACTCCAATCTAAACACTGTAGGGGCTCTGATCCCTGAGGAGGCTCCAGTAGCCTCCCCCAGCCCTGGCCCTGGCCTCAGCCCCAGCCCTGGCCCTGGCCTCAGCCCCAGCCCTGGGCCTGGCCTCAGCCCCAGCCCGGGCCCTGGCCCTGGCCTCAGCCCCAGCCCGGAGGCTGGCTCCCTTAGGAGGTCCACCCCTGAGCTAGCTCCCACCCCAACACCAGAACTCCTACAGTCTGGACCGACCAGTACAGAACCAAAGGTACCCGCAGTCGACCCGCTGTCCGGACCCGGCCCGGCCCATCTGGGCCCAGCTCCTCCTCTCTGCTGCTGCCTGCTTCGCCTTCCTCCTCACCTGCATGCTGGCTCCTCAGCTGGGAGTGAGAGAGAGAGAGTGTGTGTGTGTGTGTGTGAGCACTGGTGATCAACAGTGGTGTTGGATGTGGGGTGGGGGGGGTGCCCCCTCCATGGAGGAGCAGAGAGAGAGAGATTGTGTGTGTGTGTGTGTGTGTGTTGGATGTGGAGGAGCAGAGAGAGAGAAGACACTGAGGCTCATTCTGCTGCTTCCTGTCTTTGCATGGCCTCATATCTGAGCTGTCCTCTGTTAACCTGTTCACTAGCCTGGCTAACACCCCCAGGGGACTCTGTTCACTGGGTTATACCAGCCTGGGAACTGCTCACTCTTCTGTTTGATGTTTCCTTTGAGTCATGGTGCTGTTTTCCTTCAGTTTTTTTTCTCTGAAATTGAAATGTAGCCATTTCTGTGTTCTGCTGGAGAGGGTAACATGTTATCCAAACATCCTGTGTGCTCTGCGTGTTTAAATGGCTATTTTTCAAATGTCAGGGTTTTTAATATGGTTTCGATTGTTCCAAGGATACATGCTTGTAAAGTTCAGCTGTAGATATCTTGTAAGCCTAATTTATTTTGGCTTGTAATGTCACTGACGCATTGGGCGCCATCTTCGTCTTCCTACCACGAATGCTGTGTGTCAAATGATATGCCAGGCTGTCTCAGGTCACTCTAAACATTACATACTGGACTCAACCTACTCATACAGTACATTACATACTGGACTCAACCTACTCATACAGTACATAAAACATTACATACTGGACTCAACCTACTCATACAGTACATAAAACAGTACCAAAAGATTCCAAATTAAGTTTTGAAAGGTGGGCATTTCTATATTAACAAGTTAACACACTGCATTCGAGCTAAGAAGAGGAAAATCAAACCCAATGTTGTTTATTTGATTTTTTTCTTTATCAAGTTTGTTTGTTTTGTTTTTGCGTGAGAGTTGATCTGGCCTGGTTTGTTGATTTACAATTGGGGAGCTGTGTGATGTCATTAGTAACTGCTCCCTGTGAGTCTGTCTATTCCAGGTCCTCCTGCTCTCTCCTTTCCTCTGCTGAGACGTTAACCTTGTTTTCCTCTCCTCCCGTATCTGCTCCTCTCTACTCACAAATAAGTATTCATATTATTGGGTGTGTGTTGCTAGGGGCCGACGCGTGGTTGCTAATGGTGTGTGTGTGGTTGTCCTCCTAGATCTTGCATCATGACCCCTACAGCGTGGAGGAGCCCGGGAGAGCCAATCACGGAGGGAAGCCGGTCATCTACGAGCCCGCCTACTTGAGCCAGCAGCCGTACAGAGATTACGACCACCCTCCTAGTCGCTATGACGCTGCCGTTCCTGTCTCCGGGGGCTACCGTCACTATGACTCCCAGCTGACCTACGAGAACAGCCTGCCGCCGTATGAGCAGCAGTGGAACCCATACGGACAGCCTGGCTCCGCCCCCCAGGGCTACCAGCCCCCGGTGGGGGGGTACAACCCCCGTCTGCCCTATGAGGACGGGCCGGAGCACCAGTACAGCCCCCCCCAGCCACGCTATGACGAGCCCCCGCCCCAGGGCTATGACGGACGGCCTCGCTATGGGAAACCGGCCCCGGGCCCTGCCCGCTACGACGAGCCGCCTCCTCCTATCCCCGGCTATGAGCTGAGACCACGCTACGACCAGGAGAGCCACGCCCCCTACCCTCCCGCCTCGCGCTCCCCCGACCCCCCCCAGCGGCCTGCCTACTCCCAGGCCCCCCCCCAGCACCGAGGCTACAAGCCCCCCCAAGAGGCTGACCCCCCTATACTTCCACCCAAAACAGAGG
The DNA here is from genome assembly GCF_038355195.1 of Osmerus mordax. Classification (NCBI taxonomy): domain Eukaryota; kingdom Metazoa; phylum Chordata; class Actinopteri; order Osmeriformes; family Osmeridae; genus Osmerus; species Osmerus mordax. The sequence continues at coordinate 9,984,523 of NC_090062.1, read as the reverse complement.
CCCCGCCCTCACCCGCAGCTGAGCATGTGGTTACCACGGCGCCCAAGCCTTTGCCCCCGCCCCCCAGAGAGGAGCCTGTGGCGGAAAACGACCCGGCCATGCGGCCCCAGTCGGTTCTGACCCGGGTCAAGATGTTTGAGAACAAGAGGTCCGTGTCTGTGGACCGGGCCAGGGAGACGGGAGAAGCTCCAGGGACCAGGGTAGGAACCCAGGCACACATGGAACTCACTTACACTACACTACACTCAAAACCCAGAGATACATGGAACACAGAAATACTCATAACCCAAACACATCTGGAACACAAATACACTTGTATCACAGTCACACTGGGAGGGAGGGAGGGAGGGAGGGACGGAGGGAGTGTGGCCTGACTCTGGTCTGCTTGTGCCTTTCTAGGCTGCAGATGTAAAGCCTGCAGGAGGGATTCCCAAAGCTAACTCTCTGAGCAACCTGGACCAGGAGAAGACCTTCAGGTGAGGAAGCAGCCTCCTCTCTCTGCTGGCCAGACTGTGGAACGACACGCTGAACTTGACTCAGTGATGACATGATGTTGTTTCTTTGAAATGTTTGTGAATTCTGTGTTTTCTCAAACACCGTCACAGACCTGTTGCCTGGCTTCCTGTCGTGTGCTAGTCTCTGTTGTCTCCTCACGTTCTCTGTCTCTGTCCCTCCTCACCTGTATACCCGTGTTAGCTGGTGGAATAGTGGTCGTGGTTCTTACCTTAGCCTCACCTCCCCTCCCCCTGTCCCTCCCCTGCCTCTCCTCCCTCCCCTCCCCCCACCCAGAGCCCCGGAGCCCCAGAAGCCCCCGGTCGCTGACGACATTGTGCGCTCCAACCACTACGACCCCGAGGAGGACGAGGAGTACTACAGGAAGCAGCTGTCCTACTTTGACAGGCGCAGCTTCGACGGCGGCAAGCCCCCGCCCCAGAGCAGCCCTGTCCCCGCCCCAGGCCCCGCCCCAGGCCCCGCCCCCACCTCCAAACCTGCCCAGCCACAGGTCCCTCCAGCGGAGAAGAGATACGAGACGACACCCACCCCACCGCCAGCAACACTGCCCAAACCCACCTCAGTTGAAGGTCTGTCCGCACACGCATTCACAGACATACACACGTGCACACACACGCTGGCATGTATGTGACTCTCTCCCCCCCACCCACCCCCCCCCCCATCTGCCCCCAGCTCCGCCTGGTCGTGAGGACACGGTCCAGACCAACGTCCTGCCTCACAAGAGCTTCCCAGAGAAGTCTCCTGTTAACGGGACTTCTGACCAGCCCAAGCCTGCCCCGGGAGCCCCTGCCAGCTACAACCGCTATGTCCCCAAGCCATACACCTCCTCCGCCAAACCTTTCGAGCGCAAGTTCGACAGCCCCAAGTTCAACCACAACCTGCTGCCCAACGACCAGACCAAGCCAGAGCTGGCCTCCAAGCCGCCTCCAGCCTCCAGCCCTGCCAAGCCCCCGGTGCAGGCCCAGATCCTGGACCCAGATAGTGGGCTAGACACCTTCACCCGCACCATGGACCACCGTTCCAAGTACCAGCAGAACAACATCAACGCCGTGCCCAAGGCCATTCCTGTCAGGTAGGGTCGAGCGTTGCTGTCTACCCTGGTCAGTCCCACCTAGCCCCGATGTTGATCTGATCTTGTGACCATGCGTCAGAGTTTCCCCTAACATTATAGTAGGTTGGCGCCCCGTCCCCTCAACGCGACCCCCCGCACCCCCTGGAAGGTCAAGTTAAGAAAAAAAAGGAAAAAATATATATATATTTTTATGTTTTTTATCTTATTTACATGACGGCATGTCATTTCTGTCTCTACATGGTCGCCGCCCCCCCCCCCCCCCCCAAAGCTGTAAACCTAGGGGAAACACTGCGTTGTTGTGCGTCTCGCTCAGACTGTAGAGCTGCCTACAGGAACCCGGAGGCCTGAGGTACCCGTGTGCTTTGCTGTCTCTCTGTCTGACTGTGTCCTCTCTGCCCTCCCCCCGCAGCCCCAGCGCCCTGGAGGACGATGACGATGATGAAGGCCACACGGTGGTTGCCACGGCGCGCGGCGTGTTTAACAGTAACGGTGGAGTGCTGAGCTCCATAGAGACGGGCGTGAGCATCATCATCCCGCAGGGTGCCATCCCAGACGGCGTGGAACAGGAGATCTACTTCAAGGTCTGCCGCGACAACAGCATCCTGCCGCCCCTCGACAAGGAAAAAGGTAAACCGACGCCTCGAGCGCTAAAACCCCCCCCCCCCCCCGCATAGAAAGAGGACGTTCCACCGTAGTCCTGTTTCATGTCTCCAAGGATACTTGCGGTCAAATCTTTTTTGTGTGTGTGTGTGCTCACAAAAATGTGTGAGCATTTAGCATCTAACTCTTCTGTGTGTGTGTGTGTGTGTGTGTGTGTGTGTGTGTGTGTGTGTGTGTGTGTGTGTGTGTGTGTGTGTGTGTGTGTGTGTGTGTGTGTGTGTGTGTGTGTGTGTGTGTGTGTGTGTGTGTGTGTGTGTGTGTGTGTGTGTGTGTGTGTGTGTGTGTGTGTGTGCGCGTCTGTCCAACCCCCGGCCGTCCAGGAGAGACCTTGCTGAGCCCGCTGGTGATGTGTGGTCCTCACGGTCTGAAGTTCCTGAAGCCCGTGGAGCTGCGCCTGCCTCACTGTGCGTCTATGACCCCTGATGGTTGGTCTTTTGCTCTCAAATCCTCCGACTCCTCGTCGGGTAGGCTCCTGTCCTCTGGGTCTCTGGGTCTCTGGGTGGCTGTGTGACTGGCTGGAGGTTGTGGGTCACTGTTATGATTTATGTATGGTTTCCTGGGTTCATTCATTCTGTTGTTTCACTCTAGCACTCACTCAATCACTTCATTCATTCATTCATAAGCCCATCCACTTGCTTACTCACGCTCTCTTGCACACACGCACACACTCTGACTCATTCAATCACTCGTTCTCTGATTGGTTTGTTGTTTTGATGTGATCTTCAGATCAATGTTTTCTCCCATGGGTTCCTCTTCATGCTCCTTCCTCTTTTTTTCTGGTGTGTTTTGGTATCTTCAAAACGTTCAGGTCCATCCCTCATCCTTCCCTTTCTGTAACCTTGGTTGGTAAATGTCATCCTGCATGTCAGACCTCAGCTCTCCTCACAGCCACCCAGTAGACCTGAAGAGCAGACTCTCCCGGACACAATGCTGGAGGACTCTCCTCTCTTCTCCTCTCCCTTCCTCTCCTCTCCTCTCCCTTTCCTTCCTCTCCTCTCCCTTCCACTCCTTTCCTCCCCTCTCGACTCTCCAAGACTAAAGGACTAGTCTCAATACTGTTCTCTGTTTTCTGCTCTCTGTCCAAACCCCTACATTGAGAAGAAAACCTTTCGGGTCGAACTGACTAATTTGTGGAGGCCAGGCAGTGTTTTAGCTCATTATAAATACATGAGCGACAGGATAAAACACATAATTAACATTGATAGTAAAGGACAAATTCAATATGTAAAGGATCTTTGAATAACCTTGGTCCTGCTAAAGTCTTAGCTGTGCATCATTAGGATGTCTGTCAGTATGAGAGAAGCCTGGAATTTCACTTTGATCTGAAGATCTCATATCAGTGTAAGTTACTGTAGCAGCAGTAATGGATTGTGTGTGTGTGTGTGTGTTTTTCCATGCTGCTGTTGTGACCCCCTCATGCCATTCCCAGGTGACCCTAAGAGTTGGCAGAACCAGGCCCTGCCCGGCGACCCCAACTACCTGGTGGGGGCCAACTGTGTGTCCGTGCTCATCGACCACTTCTGAGGCCCCCGCCTGGGGGGCTGGACACCCCCTCCATGACAACAGAAGAAGGCTCTTTACACACACACACACACACACACACACACTCGCTCACACTAATGCATGCATACAGTTCATTTGCATGTGTGTGCTTGCAAACACACACACACACTTCCATACACAGACACACACACCACGCTGAAGTGTTTACCACAATGGGGAGTCTGATGTCTTCAACTGAGCAGGAGGGAGGAGGACAGACAGATCTGGCTGGTATATTTCTATACTACATACACTATGGTCTCTACTACAGTACGTTTGCTTTGATGCTCCTTTTACTTTTTATGAAGTTCTACGAAAACAGAAAGAACAGAACTGTGACCAATCCTGTGCTGAGCTGGAACGTGTGACTGGATGAACTGCCACGTTGGAGCGGGTCTGGTTCCTGGGGAAGCGGGCGGGGGTGGGGCACAGCCGTGAAGATGAAGAAGATGCTGATGCATATTATGGAGGATATGATGATGATGATTGATTAGGTAGAAGGAGAGGTATTATGAAGGTTGAACAGGTGAACATGAAGACCAGCTCCACAGTCTCCTGAAGGCTCTTTTTAGAACATCTTCCTCTTCCAGTGTCGTAGGTTGCTCCCTCCTGCAATCTGAGGATCAGGTGACTTTTCTGTCAGAAGAACATCATGCATGTCCTGCCTGCCTACCTGCCTATCTACCTACAGTACCAACCACTCAGGTCCACACACCTGCTCACATGCTTAAACTCACAGCCCTCCCTTTGACTCTCTCACTTCTCTCTCTCTCTTATCTCCCCTCTTACCTCTTCCTTCCTTTCTCCCTCCTCTCTCTCACTAACAAAGCAGTGATGCCTTATCTGCAAATTATTCACTTGTTCAGTACAGCTAAACTCTGGGGTTTTCTAAGTTATGATAAATTATGGAAAAGGACGTTCTTGTTTTTTTTCTCTTGCCATTTTCCGTCAACCGACTGTATGGAGTATGCTGGGTTTAGCACAGGGGGCGGGGTGGAGGCTCGGAGGGACGGGTCTGCTATGCATAATTATGACTTCAGAAGAAAAATGACAAAAAATCCAATTGAAAAAAAGAGGTAGCTGTATAGACAGCTGACCGACGGCCTTGTTCTTGGTTTGTAAATGAACTTTTGTATTGTCTTTGTTATTTTGTACAAAACGGAGAGAAAAACAATAATTGTTTTCAAAAAAAGAAGAAAAAAAGGAAAGGAATAAAATAAACAGGTTGTCTTTGTATTCTGGTTGGTCTCTGAAGCCTTGTAACTTACCAGTACTTCCAATACTTTTGTACCAGTATACTGAATTCACTACATGAAGTAACAGTCACGATAACTAATTGTATACTTATTTACAGAAGAGTTAAGAAGGTTAAATAACTTTACAGATATGTTCTTCCTGGGGGTGGGGTCTGAGGGCTCCCCCTCCGTGCTCCGTGAGGCAGGGGCTGTAATGTGTGCCCTGAAATGTATTTTTATACTAATAGACGATATATTACACATGGCACACCAGAACTACTCTTAGTTAATAACACAGCTTCAGGTGCGTAGTAGCTCTTCACGTGTGACTGTTTTTCTCCTTTGCGACACAGTTTTAAGTATACCACTGTATTAATGAATAAAATCATTTCTAAAGTTAATGATTTGACTGTGTTTTTGTTCGTTGTGATAACCTTGTTTGAAGGTGGCTTTAATGGCTATAACGACGTAAGAGGACAGCTTGAACAGTCACCGAGGAACAGTGCAGTAGAGGAAGGTGACTTTGCTCCTGAATCTCTTATCTTTAGACACTGCAGTATATTTCACCTGCAACTAACAGCTTTAAACACTAGGTGGGGCTCGAGAACGCTACATGTTTTCTACAAGGTCAGCAACATAGGTTTGATTCACTGATGCTAGCAGGTGCTGCGTTGGGCTTGTGTACATATGGTGGCATGTAGATCTGAGTGGCATGTAAGTCTATAGACCATTATCATGCACTGTCAAGTTAGGTTTATTTTCTCAATTATTTATGTGTAGCGCAGTGTGCTTTCATAACGTGTTGATCTTAGCTTTACTTTTTCACTAAGCCTATTAGTACGTCGCTTTGGGGAAAAGCTTCGGCTAAATCAATTAAATAGAAATGATGTAGTAGGTAACGCAATAATTTACTCCCAGCAGTCCTAAGGTAGGCTACTCAGGATAGAGCTATCGTAACTAACTGTACAGTAGCCTAACAAGAAGACGTTCACATCATAACATTTGACAAAACCAAACCAGATCATATGTGTTGCTGGGTAAGCTACTGACTGGGCCAGTGGGTAGTGGACCTGTGTTAATCACACTTTATAGTCGGATCTCCAGCTTCCCTGAAAAGTCCTGCCCCAGTCCGTCCTGCCCACCAGGAGAGCGCCCAGGCGACCGTCAAACCACAACCAAAGTCAATGTGTTTCATCTTGACCAAACAATAAGTTTACTGTTTGATTTCCCGCACATTGGCTACTACAACTGAGCGAAAAAGTAGGCTATTGACATTTCTTAAATGTTCGCAAAATAACCCTTCTTTTAAAAAGCTCATCGCGAGCGTAGAAACCGTAGCAACGTCAATTACATTTCGAATTTGTAGCTACTTTCCCCTTTATAACTGACGCAGTGACATCGATCAATGTCTGCATAGGGGGCCCCTGGCCGCTCAGCTCGCCGTGGAATAGTAAAAACCCCATGAGCACGCGCTGATTGACAGGTACCGAGTGCGCAGTGTAGCAGCTCGCCAGCCGCCTGTCTCCCCTTGAGGGGAGCCCAGTGCTGCCGCGTAAATTTGCTTTAGTCTGTGAAAAACAAACCTGCTCTTGTGAAACATTTTAAACACGGTTCTTACGCTTTCTCATCTCTCACTCTTGCCCCCCCTCTCCCCGCAGTCTGTAGGTTAGTAGGCGGTTAGGCTTGCCTATTGGCTACAACGGTGAAGCGTAATGTTTGAAAAAACCATACGACAGATGCGGACGGGGTAATTCTGCGATCGTTTTAGCTATTCATTCATGCTCCCGTTAAGGGTGAAGGTAACGGATGTTCTCTCCAAGATCATCTCGCCTCTCCGCCTGTTTAAGCCCGCGGAGGCAAGTGCCGCGATTATGAACGGAACGGATTCTTCCTCAGCGACGGGGAGAGCGGAATGACGCCTTCTGGATTGACGCTTGCTATTTGGTCGGATGTAGTATTTCTCGCAGGGTTTTCCTCGACAGTCTGAACAGTTTTTAGTCTGTCCTTATTGTGTGAAGTCGCACAATGGATCTTAGTAGGTAGCCAATAGACTATTAGCCCTCACCTCTCACCGCGACCGCACTGGACACACTGCAATTACGCGTCTTCAATTGGAACAGTGCATCAATGTAATTGAAAAAGGACGCATTCGACAGGGCAGACGGATTTCTGGACGTTTATTATCTCTGTATAGACTAGAACTTGTATTAACGGCAATCGCAGGTAGCCGAGTTGTTATTGATGTGAATTGTCACTTTTGGTTGCTGTGAGTGCAGTAGGCTATCCCCAGGCTACAGCAGCCTCCTGTGACAATGCCGGTCAATGCGATGCCCCGCGGCGGCTCGTTGAGCCCGGCGTCTCTGTCCCGCAGTCTCTCTCGACTGCGGGGCTTCCGAACCCGGACTCGGATCATGTTGACCCTCGGGGTGTCCCAGATGGTTCTGGGGAGTCTCATCCTGTCCGTGAGCTTCGCTGCTCTGGCGCTCACTACCTCGCCACGAGTCAGGCACTCGTGTCCGTTTTGGGCAGGATTCTCGGTAAGTGTTTCACTCGTTAGGTGTGTAATTATAAATATGGAATGTCTTTACTTTGTTTTTGTGTAACGTAACCGTTAAGTGTGAGTGTTAAGGCTGTGTAATCCTCTTTCACACACAAATGCACGTGCTCACACCTGAGAGCGCGGGAGAAGGACATAGGCGTCCTTTGTAGTTTCCTTGTGCTTATAGACACCGTATGATAAACGTGCTGGTGCTGCTGTGCACCTGATCCAAGATGTCGAACGCTTTCGGAAGATTTTTTTTTTTTTTTAACCAAACGTGAGTGATAGGACTTTCTCTCAGCTTCTGATGTTCAGTTTGAGTCAGAAAGCCAGTGTGGCAGTAACTGAAACAAATTTAACGAAACGTTTTGGGAAATTGTAAAATAAATTATATATATATATATATTTATATATCACATAGACCCTTCTCTCTTGTTTTTCTTCACTCTTTTTGTCATTGTACCACTACAGCTCATCTGTGTTACACCAGTGTTTTTATGCGTTTGAAAATTTGATGTTGGTTCCTGTAAATATTAATGAGGTTACACTTCCCTGGTTTCCTGCCAGTGATCCAGGCTGAGTTCAGAACAGAGGGCCAGGTCATCAATTATGGAGGTGCAGGGGCAGAGTGTGGTAGGGGGCAATGGGTGGGCCCTGGCACAGGGTGTGCGTGTGTAAGGGGGGTAGTTGTGTGTTTGCATGCGCACGTGCGTTGTTGTGGGTATTAGTGGCTTTTTGTGTGTTTGAGTGTGTGTGTCTGTTGACAGAGATAAGCAACCTGGAGGTCACAGGTCAGGTGATGCTTCAGTCAATACCGTCATCCCTCCTTTCAGCTGATCATCTGCATCTCTTACACCTGGACCTGAGCGCAGTAAGCTTGTCAGGCTCATCTCGAGGCTGGGGTAGACACTCATCCATCAAGTCTAAAGGCTGTATAGAGGCTGAGGTGCCCCAGAAGAGGCTGCTCTGTCAATAGGCTTTGCAGGTTTAGAATACAGCACATTTCAAACAGTTCAAACACCAGTAGTATTTTACTCAATAATTGTTAATATAGGTCCACTCTCATGATCATGAACACACTGATGTTAAATCAACAGTAACATTTGCTGAGTAGTCATGTTGGATGATAATAAATTACAGATATGTGTGTGTGTGTGTGTGTGTGTGTGTACGCACTGTAGGAGTGTTTGCTTAACACTTGCTCGGCTTGTATATTTTATACGACACGGTTTTACCAACATCAGTCTTACAATACATATAGACAGAACCTGTCTAATGGCAGCTCAGAACCAGAGAAAAGACAGGGTGTTGGTAAGGGCTCATCACTCAGGAGAGAGAGCTCAGCAGGGTGCTGGACTAGAGGGCTGGCTTCACTGATGGTTATCTGCACCATACTAGTGTAGAATGTCCACTACTTCTGACACATTCTTTATAGACACTCTGATAGGCTCATCCCCTCCACTCCTCCCATACTCTTTTCCCTCCTCTCCCCTCTCATCTCCTCCCCGAGCTGTAGGGAGCAGGTTCCCGGAAAATAGCTGTAGTTAGCTGTAATTTGCAGGTTCAGGAGCAGTCGTTAGCCTTAGTTAGCAGGGTGAAAGTGCTGATGGAGAGGTTTCTATAGCTAGAGGATATCAGCAGTAACGGAGAGAGGGCGGAAAGATCCCATGGAACATCACATGGAAGCACTGGCGAGATGTTTTCACACCAGCTCCGGACTGAGAGCCTTCTTATCCAGCTGTGCAGATGGATGACAGAGTTAGACAGCACTATATCAGGAGGCTGCTGGAATACAGACATAGAGAAGGTCTCTGTGTGTGCGTGCGCATGAGGGAGTGGTATCATAGCCCGGGCGTTGTGCCCAGTCTAATCTGTTCAGAGCGAGAGAAGAAGGGTTGGAAGGTTGGAGAAATCCATCCCCCAGTCCTAGTAGGTCTTTTGGTTTCTATTTTCGATAAGCCAACGTGACATACAAGAATTAGTGGTGTGTGTGTGTGAAGGGGGGATTGATCTATCCCAGATCAGCTCCCACCACATCACAACAGCCAATCAGCCTAGCTCTTTCATTACCAAGCTGTTTAACCACCTACCACTTCCTCCCAGCCCTCCATTCCTCATCCCTCCACATACACACTCACATATACTCCCATGTAAGACCATAGAAAATCTAAGTGAGAGAGAGTGTGTATGTGAGGCTGTGTGAATGTGTGTGTGTGAGAGGGGGCAGGGTAATGGAGATGTCATGTTCTGGAGGTCCAGTGTGTTTATTTCAGACAGCTACTGGGCTCCGAGGGGCCCTCAGGGACCAGCACAGAGACACAGGTACTGTCTGGGACTGTGTGTGTGTGTGCGTGTGTGTTTAGACAGAGGGGGCAGAGAGTGAAGAATCAAGGCTTCTCAGGGAGCCATAGCCAATGAACTTCAATATCTTTCTCTGTCTCTCTAACAAACACACGTCCCTCCCCCTCTGAAACCACTGTCTTTTCCGGTCATGAGAGCTCTCCACCAATGAGAATCCAGCACATTATGAAAACAGGAATAATGCAGGACCAGCTCACCGTCTGATTGGCAGTCTGGGTTTCAAAGCACGTCCTGTCTGAATCTTATCAGCATGATAATGTGTTCTTCGACTCATCAGAAGGCTACGTGTGCTGAGGCTGAATGGCGTGTCCGGATGTAGGCTGGCCCAGTGTTAGGCAGAGGTGATGGCGCCAGCATGAGGAGGCAAGGGAGATCAGCACAGATCAGATGAGCAATCTCCCTCTCTGCCTCTATGCTTAATGAGATGCTAATAGGCTAATTACCCCAAGCCTCAGAGGGATGGGCACATGGGGAAACAGCAGCTCTGCTTTGGCCACCTGGTTCAAACAGGCTACATATAACAACCCTGCTTAGGTTGCCTGGTTTAAACAGGCTACTCGGCTTAGGTTTCCTGGTTTAAACAGACTACATGACATGTTTGGAAAAAAAGATGAAGAAGAGAGAAAAGAGAGGGTGATATGACAGAGGCAAGGGATAAGAAAGCAAGGCAGAAAGCCTCATATACACACTGCACACACATACACACTGTAGGTCTTTGAAGACACCCTGCCAGGTGTGATGAAAGCAGCTGGTTCATTAGTGATAATTATTAGTGATTCCTGATTTAAACCAGCCTGTAATGACTGCTATCAAGAGGGGGTGACCTGTACAGACAAAATGAGAGGGAGAAGGAGAGAGTAAAGGTAGAGGGAAGGTGAAATGCTGAGGGGGAAAGGGTAATGGAGAGAGTAATGGAGAGAGGAAAGAGAATGATCGAGAGGAAATGAAAATGAATATGAAGCAGAAATTGATATGTGTGTTTTTTTGTCATCTCAGGAGTGTCTCTCTTCCTGTGGGTTATGAGCTGTGACATTAACACTGAGGACTTCTACACTGGGCTGACATGCAAATTAACAGACGAGGAGAGGGAAGGAGGGAAGAGGGAATGGCGAGGAGGGTGAGGGGAGCGGAGAGGAGGGTGAGACTAGAGGATGGGAATCTCTTGTGTATGGTTCCAGGGCCTGCATCTGTCTGTTTTGCCCCCCCTCCCACCCCTAGCATGTGAGCAGCCTTCCTGAGCTGACATCACAGAGACATCACTGCTGTTACTTCTGTACTGGAGGTGAGAGCAGAGTGATGCCTCTATAGTGTGTGTGTTTGCGTGACCTCTGGACCTCTCACTTGTCTACGCTTGGTTCTGCACTTCTTTGCAAACAGGCGGCATCCAACAGAGAGAGAGAGAGAGAGAGAGAGAGAGAGAGAGAGAGAGAGAGAGAGAGAGAGAGAGAGAGAGAGAGAGAGCACCAGCTGTAAAAAGTGTCTTTGTTCAGACTAATCAATGTCTTTGTGCTGGGATTAGCACTGTGCTCTGCTGGGAGGGGGCATGGTTGTGCATGACTATCTGTCTCTCTCTCTTTCTAGAAGTTAGTGAAACTTATTTATGTGAAACTCAAATCCTGTTACCTAAGAAGGGCAGTGAGAGAGAGCCCCCCCCCCCCCCCCCAAATTAGATGGATGTCACGTGATCCATACAGGAAGTGAGCCCAGCTGTGGGTTGTTACTTACAGGAAGGAGGAAAGATGAAGGGAGGGGGAAAGAGAGATGAGGGCAGAACTGATTGATCTGACAGAGCAAACCAGCCTATTAGAGAGGACTGTCTAGTGACAGTTTAATGGAGGGGGGGGGGGGGCTGAGAGAGACAGAGAGAGAGAAGCATCTAACGGTTCTTATTGAATGTCACCCTAACATCTCCCCATGTTTGTGTTTGTTTGCAAAGCGTGTGTGTGTGTCTGTATAAATTGTGTGTTGGAGAGAAAAGACACTTGGTCAAAGGGGCTGGAAGGAGAGGAAAGGCGATGGAGGGATGAATAGGGAGAGGAAGCAGGGAGGCTTTCCTCTCAGTGTGCTTTCAGCTTGTTCCTACCAGAGGAGCTCAGTCAGTGTTTACTGTGAACACTGAAGCATTGATCCCAACACCAGCTCATAGGTACCGATCAATAATACAATTAGCTTAGTCTGGTACCCTGGAGCCAAAGGACTCTGCATTAACACTGGTCACTGTATGTGCTCTCTATATGCACATGTCACAATCCTTTTTCACTTTGGATGGTCTTTCTCTACACCTCTGTCTTTCTCTCTCTCCATCTGTCTCTCATCCTTTTAATGGCTAATTCACATGTGTTGTCAGAGAGGGTCATGTCAGTTGTCCCTGGCAACGCTGAGCCAGCTATCTAAAGCCTGGTTCTTTTGAAGTTGACACAGCATCACATAACATAAAAGGACACCTTGAAGGATCTTTGATGGGATAGCAGATAGGCACTGTTTCAGTAATTTGTGTGTGTGTGGGGGGGGGGGGGTCTTTGAAGTGGTCACACAGAGTTAATGTTTGATGCAGGGGGATTGGCGAGTTTGTTTGTTGTGTGTAGAACACAGTAACTTCTACAACATCCCTCCATGACAGGATGCATCACGGCTTTGATGACACACACACACATTCCTACGCACACCTGGCGAGTGTGAAACCATATTGGAATACAGGAAGCATAGCTGTCATCTCTCTCTCTCTCTCTGTCTCTCTCTCTCTCTCTGTCTCTCTCTCTCTGTCTCTCTCTCTCTCTCTCTGTCTTTCTCTCTCTCACTCTCTCTCTCACACTCTCTCACACTCTCTCACACTCTCTCTCTCTCACACACATACTCTCTCTCTCTCTCTCTCTCTCTCTCTCTCTCTCTCTCTCTCTCTCTCTCTCTCTCTCTCTCTCTCTCTCTCTGTCGGTGTGAAAGACGGTCGAGGTCTCGTCCCTGCTTGTTCCTGGCCATGGTTCTGTTCTCCTGACACAGACTGATGGCTCCCCTGCTGCTGCTCCAGACGGGGTTAAGAGGGAGGATGTGTGTGCGTGCGCATGTGTGGAACTGGTTGGCTGAAGATACACAGCACTGGATTCAACTTCCTGCATTTGTCATGGGTGAAAGCTGGTGTTTATCCCAGTGATCCCTCTCTCTGAGCCAGGGCCATAATGTGTGTTTGTGTGTGTGTGTGTGTGTGTGTGTGTGTGTGTGTGTGTGTGTGTGTGTGTGTGTGTGTGTGTGTGTGTGTGTGTGTGTGTGTGTGTGTGTAGAGTGGGTGCGTGGGTATGAGGGGGGTAGGAGAGGGTTAGAGAGGAGGGGGGGGGGTGAGCGGAGAGAGAGGGATGAGGGAGAGAGGGAAAAGGGAGATGAGTGAGAAAGAGAAATGATAGGAGAGGAGGGGTACTCCAGGGAAGTCTCTCAGGGAAGTGAAGTCATGAATGTGCCAGAAAGAAGGGTGCTTCGTGTTCAAACAGCCCAGAATGACCTGCACCCTTGTCCTCTGGGGTCTGTAGAGACATCGGCAGCAGAACTGTCTTTCTAAAAGGGTTCTTTGAATCTGTGGATATGTTCCGTAGATGGATTTTGTTGAAGGATTCTGTACAATGCTTCTCCTGTTTTGTCCAGACATGGTAGATGAAAAATGCTGAGATGCTGCTGTTGTTCTAGCATAGTAATCCTTTTACTGGTGAACAGTAAGTTGTCCTTGTCAGTTTTGACCTCTCTACATAATGTGATTATCAGACTGAGAAGTGTGTGTGTGTGTGTGTGTGTGTGTGTGTGTGTGTGTGTGTGTGTGTGTGTGTGTGTGTGTGTGTGTGTGTGTGTGTGTGTGTGTGTGTGTGTGTGTGTGTATGTGCGCATTGATGTAATAGGACTAAACTGGACAGTGTTTTTAAATTGACCAAATGTGCTGCAGTTGTGGTTATCTGACTTGGCGATTCGATGAAACCAAAAAATTTCAGATGAATGTGGAATTTATATGTACACATTACAAATTAATTGAATAAATTACAAGGCAAACTGTTCATTTAAAATCTTCCCTACTCAACCATTTAATTGTATTTTATTGTAAATCAGAGAGAGAATGAAAAGGAAGCCAAACGTCATGGCCCGGGCCAGATGAGCAAGGCCAGAGGAATAATAGCCAATGAGAAGTAGAGACAATAATGATCCACATACATTTTTATACCCAACCATCATCTGTGAGAAACAACCAATCAGACCACAGCTTGACCCTTACTTATCAACATATAAGACTACCAATACGACTTGGGTCACACAGTGAGGTGTGAGAAACCACTCAAGTATTTACCCTCTAAGAGGAGGAGGCAGACTGTCTCCCAGCCTAACAGGATCCTGTCTCCAACAACAACAATACAAACAATGCTATTTCCTAAAGCTGTCACCAGGCTTCCTCCATTCACCTTCCCAACTACACACAGGTTGACCAGGACAGATGATCTGGGCTGTATCCTGGATCGATACACAGAATTACAGTAGTATCCCTGCAGGCCCATACTGCTGGGCACTGGGGAGAAAGCCACACGCACACACCACCATTGCTGCTTCTCCAAAACGAATCCACATTGATTTGTTGAGCCACTTTTCTAAATTGAGAGGCTTAGTAATGGTCTGTGGCTGGGCACTTAGATTGTGTGTGTGTATGTGTGTGTGTGTTTATTAAATGTGCGCACCATAAGTAAAGTAGCTGCTGAGATGAGATCACAGCTCGAGGCCCCCAGGTGTCAGGTACCATTGTTTTCAGTTTGCCAGGTCGGGGGCATTTCTAGGTTTAGGCAACCTACAGCCTGCCTTGGGTGATTGCCCCCTCCCCCCCGCTCCCCCTCAAAAATACATATTTGGTGGGGGGGGGGGGATTTCATATTTTAATGTATTATTTTTCATGAATAAAACTAAAGCGACTACCTAATGCTTTGCATGCAATACGTTGAGTCTCCTTTTTTGATGTATCTTTTTGCACACCCCTGAAGATGGTTCCTATATTTGGGGGGGTTGGTGGAGCTGCAGAGTGGCCAGAAACACTGAATCAGGTGTTCCGGTAACGAGGTATTCAGATAACAATAAACATATCTCAGATGTCCTCTCTCTGTCCCCCCTTGTCTGTGCTGGTTAAAGAGGAGCCACTGCTGGCTAACTTGATGGAGAAAAATACTATTTATAGTACATGTGGGGAAAGCTAATCACTGCTAGCAAGCCCAACTGTGCATGGATGACATTTAAACACGCAGACACAAGCACACACAGATGTTCACATGTACACATGCACACGCATGTGGGAGGACTTTTTTTGGTTCGGTGTTAAAAAACTATTTTCTGTCAAACCTAAACTTAAGTCACAGAGAACATACCTCTACTCTTTTAACTAGTGACTCACACAAATGTACATGTGATTGAGTGTGTGAGTCCCTATCCCATTCCTTTGTCCTACACAACGTATGACATGAGATTGGCGTTGCTATCGTTACTCACTTTTCCGCTACTACTCACTCTCTAGTAATGTACCACTCCCTCACTCACTGCTCTGGATAAAAGCTTCAGCCAAATGGTACTGAGTGTATTTCATCACATGACAGGAAAGGGGGGCGGAGCAGGAATACATGGGTTTTCATCCCTAAGTCGAACCTCGCATCGTAGGCGTTGTTCCTGGATGTGAATCTCCGATGCTTCCTTCTTTATATCTGGCCCTTGATGTGTTCCTCTCATGCACACTCACGGACATCTAGACACACACACACACACTCAGACCCACAATGCCAGACATATTGTTGACTTTCTGTAAACATGCTGTGCTCTGCTGACTCTAAAGTTATCAGTCAGGATTTGTTCCAGCTCATAAAACCCTTATCATATCACAGCAGGAGCAGCAGGCTGCCTGGTTACAGTTATCATGGTGAGATGAAGGGAGGAGCGGTGAGGAGAGGAGGGGGAAGAGAATGGAGGCGAGAAGAGAGGGAGCACAGAGTAGGAGAGGGGAGGAGGGCAGGCGGGCAGGAGGAGAGGGGGAGAACAGGAGGGGAGAAGAGGGTGTAGGGGCCTGTTTCTTCTTGTCTTGTCCCATGTTGGAGGCGTCCTCCAGGCAGGGCGATGCGTAATACAGACAATTATCCAGCCAAGCCACTCTCACACACGCACACATGGATGATGAAGGCAATGAATGAGTTTTGTTGGTTTAGGAGGAGAGCCAAAGATTCTCTAGGAGCTTCTGTGGTTCCTCCTGGCTCTCAGAGGAGCAGCTGTGGTAGAACGTAGAACATATGGAAGGGTTCCATCTGTCAAAGTTCCTTAGATGTGGGGAACATCTGAGTCCTGTATGTGTGTGTGTGACAGATCCCTGCCCTGTTGCCAGGACCCACAGCAGATCTGATAGTGATCTAAAACAGAGAGATGTAAGGAAAAGGAGAGAGCAGGAGGGAGATGGAGGGAGAGAGAGATGAAGAGATGGAGGGAGAGGGACAGAGAGAGACAGTCAGAGAGCAGAGTAATTGGTTAAGCTGTGTCTGTGATGCTTGTGTCTGTAATGTAATCTGCTCTCTGCTGCTCTGGTCTGGACACACCACAGTGACTGTCGGGAATGGACAGAACAGGTTGAAATGCAAATAGAGGTATAGAAAGAGAGAGAGATGAAGGTAGGAATGTAGGAAACTAGAATGTGCTTGTCCCCACATCCACCACCACCACACACACACACACACACACACACACACACACGACACCAGCCGAGCTGCTGTTGTTCCCCCTGTTTCCATGGTAACGAGGGCTGGTTGGCTGGTTCTTTTGAGTTCCAAAGTGGAGGATATAGGATGGCAGAAGAGAGGGGGGAGGTAGACAAGGAGTGTGGAGGGAAGGCAGAGAGAGGGGGGAGGGGCGATAGAGATAGAGGGGGGTCCTAGAGAGAGAGAGAGTGGGAAGTGGAGGCAGAGAGAGAGAGAGACAAATGGAGCGACAGAGATGAGATGAAGGGAATAAAGGGAGGGAAAGAAAGGAGATGACAGAGTGAGAGAAGACTGATTCATGCCAGACATCCCGGCTTAAACACACACCAGCACACACACACTCATATAAATCTATCTCCTGTATGTACCGTGGTCAGGGACGGTAGGGTGAAGATCTCAGCTGCTCATGGACAGTATGGGTCCTCCCCTGCAAAGCTTTTCTCAGTCTAACCACACATCACTTCCTGTTTTACTCCCTGGTTTCCAAGGAATGTTAAAACCTGGTGACAGTTTATGGAGGGTTCTGGATCTCAGCTAGGGGACAGGAGTAGGATACCCTTGCCTGCAGTGTTTAACACACAGGGGGAAGTAGAGAGATGGAGAGAGAGGAATAGATGTCAAGAGAGTAGATGTCAAGTTTTGCCCCTTTTTAAAAAAGTCTTTGACAACCATTTAATCACTCCCCAGCTCCATTTCATTAGTGAGGAGTGCTGAGTCTCCTGACACATTCAATACAGCAGGACACACACACACACACAGACACACATTTATACAAACTAAACCACACAAACATACACACATACTAACATGCACACATATCCTGCAGAGAAGCTCCCCCAGGTGGTGTCTGACACTACAGAGGGTGTGAGAAATGATGCATTAGTGTCTGCCAATTTGTGTGTGTGTGTTACATGGACACTGGGTGGTGTGTGGTGTGTGGTCAAATGTGAGTGACCTCTTGCAGTGCAGGGTTGATGGGAAATCATTATGGATGATGTGACCAGTGGGCCATTGCCTTGGTAACGTGTGCTAGGCTTCTATCCATAGAACTGGTGTATGTGTGTGTGTGTGTGGGTGTGTGGGTGTGTGAAAGAGGGCATGTGTGTGTGTGTAGTCACTCCTGACGGCCATTCACTGCAGGGTGCCTGATCACTAGTCCTGATCCCTACAGATTCCTGGAGGTCCTGCTGTCACCATACACACACATAAGGTATATAGGGATGTATGGAAAGTACCCCAGCAGAGAGCGAGAACATGCACTAGGGATCTGGCAAAAACTTCTCTGGCGGGGCTGAAGTGGTGTGTCTAACAGGTCACATGGTGACCCTGACAGGACGGGAAGGGCCAGTGAGACCGAACCTGTGATCCTGGCTGCTGCTCTCCTGCACAGTTCAATGATTCACTCACTGATTAGTTGACTTATTGTTTGATTTGTTCATACGTTTGTTTATTGATTAGCAGGTGAATCAGAGGGTGAGGGGGTCTGTTCCTTGACATGCATACGAGCGCAGAAGCCAGGCTGTTCCCTAAGTGAGGAGTGTTAATCCTATTTAGAGAGCAGTGGAGGAGTGCATCCTCAAGAGACTGACACCAAGCTAGCACAGGCCTCTCACCATAACACCTCTCTGTGTGCTACACACACACACACTCTCTACCTCAGTGTCCCGCTCTCTTTCTGCACCAGAGGGATGTGAGTGTGTACTGTGCGTAAGTGTGTGTGTATGTGGAAGTGTGTGTGTGTGTGTATATATGTGAGTGTGTGTGAGAGAGAGAGGGCTAAGGGAGACGAGGTGATCTGTCTGGCGCTGAAACACTTTTACTAGATTTACTACCTGTCATCGTTAACAGGGCTGCTCTCTTTTATAGTTTCAGCTTCTCTGTCTGAGTCTGTCCCTCTCTCTTTCTCCCACTTAACCAAACATGCCTCCAGATGATGTCAACCGTCTCTTCTTTCTGATTGGTTTAGGATTTTAGCGACTACCATTAATTACCTTAGTGTATGATCTAGCATGGATGATTGTGTGTGGGTAAGGGTGGTCTCAATCTCAATCCTGAGACCAAGGCAGCAGAGAATGGGGCCTTTAACACAGGGGACGGATGGAGTGTTGTTGGAGGAGAGAGAGAGAGTACAGGGGGGAGGAGGGAGAGGAAGTGTTGATGTTTAATGGAGGGTGAAGGATAAAGAGGAGGAGAGAGGGAGGAAGGGAGAGGCAGAGGATAACGGGACTGCAGGCTAATATAGAAGTGCTATCTCACACCAAGGTCTAACCAGACCGACAGACCGACAGAAATGAGTAAAAATATAATATTACATCCAAAATATAATATTACATCATGTGAAACATGTAATATTACAGAATTTTCAATCCGAAAAAGGAAACGCATATAGAAGAGACATAAACAGAGAGAGAAAGAGGTGGGCAGACAGAGAAAAGGAAAACAAATCAAGTAATATGAGTGTTTTATTGTCCCTTGATGTCAGATAAAGCCTAAACATGTAATACAAAGCAGTGTCTCTAAACTGTGTGTGTGTGTGTGTGTGTGTGCTCCCTGACCTCTGTGCTGTCCCTCCCCAGGTGTTGTTATCGGGGCTGATAGGCGTGGTGTCCTGGAAGAGACCTCTCTCGCTGGTGGTGAGTCATCCTTCAATGTCATCCCTCCGACTTCATCTCAACCTCATCCCCTCCTCCCTCATACCTCATCCCCTCGTCCCTCATATCTCCTTCTTCGTAGAGACCACAGAAAGACCAGAGACTGCAGAGTGAGAGTGCTTATAGAGAGAAAAATACCACCATTGTAGGGTAAAAAGATGGAGAGACGACTAGATAGAGGAATGGAAGGACAGATAGAGGGATGAGAAGATAAAAGCTTCTGATCATCTAGAAACCCATGTATCCGCCAGTCTGCTGGGCCAGAGCGGTTGCCAGACTCATACCAGTTTATCCCCCTCAGTCTGCTGGGCCGAAATGTTTGCCAGACTCATGCATCTTCATTCCCCTCAACCCACGGATAACTGGCATCTGACTAATATGCCAGCCTGGTGCCTCCCTGCCCTGGCAGCCCAGTGCTGCGCACCATGCTGGCTGTGGGTGGTCAGGCCAATAGCAGAGCAATGTGGATCTGGAGCAGAGACTGTTTAGAACCCACACGCATCACTCCGTGTTCCTTCTGGGGGTGGGGCTAAGATGACAAGTCTTCATAGTGTTGATGATAGTCCTGTGTGTAAGTGTGTGTACCTGCGGATTTAGAAGGTGGTCTTGTTTAGTTAGGTCTCTACTGTCCACTGCAACCCTGATGAGTAAACAACACAAACCCTTCCTGGCCCCTTGGGGTGCTCTGCTGCATGTTTGAACCTTTGGAGTGATGTTCTGTGGAGCTCGTCTATAGGCTGTATAGCTCTCCAGGCTTCTCTCTCCAGGCTTCTCTCTCCAGGCTTCTCTCTCCAGGCTTCTCTCTTCAGGCTTCTCTCTCCAGGCTTCTCTCTCCAGGCTTCTCTCTCATACACATGGATGATATACTGTAAAAGAACCCTAGGAAACTGGCTGCATCTCAGTTTAGATCTGACTGAGACTCTCTGCCTGCCTGCCTGCCTGCCTGCCTGCCTGCCTGCCTGCCTGCCTGCCTGCCTGCCTGCCTGCCTGTATTCTGCTTGTCTGTCTGTGAGTTGCAGGCTGGTAGCTTGGTCAGACAGGCCTGCATCAGTCTCTGGAGAAACAAATGAATGCACCATAGCAACTGCCTCACAATCCCTCTCAGTCACCAAGGCAACCCAAGACACCAAGTCAAGGGTTTTATCTTGGATGGCTCCAGTCTGAACCAGTTGCGTTTCCCATATTACCAATGCAAGCCCTGTTGGTTTGGATACAGGAGAGTGTGTGTGTGTATATGTGTGTGCAAGTACATGCAGCCACTATGCTGTGTTGTGATTTATAGATGTACTGTAGAGCCCTGCTCATGGCTGGAGGCTAGCTGGATGTAAATCTGCTTGACACACTCCTTACCCCCCAGCTACTCCAACCACCGCCACCTCTACCCTACCCCCAAGTTCTCCAACCACTTCCATCCCTACCCCCCCCCCCCCCAGCCCCTCCAAATATCTTCACCCCTACCTTACACTCCCAGTCCCTTCAACCACCTCCACCCCTACCTTACCCTCCCAGTCCCTTCAACCACCTCCACCCCTACCTTACTCCCCCAGCCCTAGCACCTCCACCCACCCCCAGCCGGCTGACTGCATGAGGCTCCTTGTTCTTATCACACACAACCAGGACTTACTGAATAATCATGCAGACAGCAGCTGGGCCTTTTAACTGCTGCCCTAATGCCATCCCCCAACAGCATACACACGTCAATAAGGAGCAGTATACACACTCTCTTACACACACACACACACACACACACACACACAGATCACACATACACATATCACAACCCAGGGCTATCCATTAGTGATAATATAACCATAGTAACAGGACCACAGAGAACATGACCATAAATTACAGTCCCCAGTAACCCCTCCCCTGATCTCAGCTATCCATTTACACGAGCATAGTAGGAGAATAGGAGGATATGTGTGGGAGAGAGTATGTGTGTGTGTGTGTGTGTTTGTGTGTGTGTTTTGGAGCCAATAGAAGCATTTTCTGTAGAGTTTGAGTGTGTGTGTGTGTGTGCTTGTGTGAGGTTCAAAACAGGACCATGGTTCAAGGTGCTTCAACACCTCAGCTTTCAGAAGTCCCAGCCTGTTCTCTCTCGAAGTGTATGTGTGTGTGTGTGTGCGTGTGTACACGTGTATGTGTGTACGTGTGCGTTTCGTGGAAAGGTTGTCTGAGAAATGATTTATGGTCTTAAAAAGATGTGTGATACTGAACTAGTCTGTACTCTGGGTGGAGAGAGGAGAAGGGAGAAACACTGGTGTTAGGAAGAATATGGTGTCCTGGTGTTCTCTGTTCTGCGTCAAGAGCAGAAACATTTAGCTGGTTAAAACCTCCTCCTGAAACTGGATATCTGGAGTCTCTCTCTCTTTTCCTCTCTCTATTTTCCTTCTCTCTCTCTCTCTCTCTCTCTCTCTCTCTCTCTCTCTCTCTCTCTCTCTCTCTCTCTCTCTCTCTCTCACTCTCTCTCTCTTTCCCTCTCTCTTTTCCTTCTCTCGCTCTCCTCTGTCAGTTACTGTGCAGCCTATCACACCCCAGTACGCCTGCAGAGTCCCTGTTGACAGCCTTCTGGTTTCAGCCTGCACCCTTCAGGGGTCACTGAGGGGTTAGAGAGGGGTCATGGGAAGGTGAGGTACTACAGTTCCAAGCCACTGATCATGAAGGCAACTAACACCCCCCCTGCAGTGACACCTCCTTCCCCTCCTGCTACAACTGTCTGATCCATCCAAGTACTCAACATATCTGCCAACCTGGCAACAACAGTCTGTCTCTCGCAAGGACATGTTTAGGTTCCCTCCTTTTCCTCTCCCCCTTCTTCTCTCCTCCTTTCCCTCTCCTTTAACCCCCACCCAAAACAAACTCTTTCACTCTCTTTTCATTTTCACTTTCTCTATATTTCCCTACCTCTCTCTCTCTCTCTCCCTCTCTCTCTCCTGACAGGGGCTCCTCGGGGGTTATTCTACATGGCAGTTTCTCCATCTGGGTCAAGGCCCAAAATTACACTCCTCTGGAGAACACACACACAGACATTCCTGTTCGTAGATGCATCAAGCTACTGTACAGCCAAACAGTAGGTCCCTTAATCCCAGTCAGAGACGACAGCTCAAGAGGATCGGGAGACAAACAGGCAAATTCCTTTAGAACTATTAAGGACACTTCCATCTTTTTCTGTTTTCTCTGAATACAATACAACAAGGAGTCAGGTGGTTGAGCGGTTAGGGAATCGGGCTAGTAATCTGAAGGTTGCCAGTTCGTGCCAAATGACATTGTGTCCTTGGGCAAGGCACTTCACCCTACTTGCCTCGGGGGGAATGTCCCTGTACTTACTGTAAGTCGCTCTGGATAAATGCGTCTGCTAATTGATTAAATGTAAATGTGAATGTAAATAAGTGGGCTATAACTTCTATAAAACTATGGTTCTCTCTCTCAAGATGTGTGTGTGTGGAGTCTGCTATTCTCCTCCTACCAGAGACTCAAGTACAGGTCCACAAAACCACTAGCTAGAGCTCACTTTCTCTCTCTCTTACTCTCTCTCTCTCCCTCCCTCTCTCCATTTTGCTGGTACAGTGTAGCAATGAGAGGAGGAGAGAGATAAGTGTCCCGTGAGGGAGGATTAGAGCAGGTCTGTTAATTAGACCAGGACTGATCCTGCTTATCAGATGGTTCTGAGAAGAGACTGGGGAGCTCTGCTCTATTTCTGATCTGTCCTCCTATCCTTGCTCTCCTCTCTCTGTCTCTCCTCTCTTCAGTCTCTCCTCCTCATGCATCTCTCTTTTCTCCCACATTCTGTCTCTCCTCCCATATCTTTCCTCTCTCCACCCTTTTGCCTCTCCCCACGCTCCTATCTCTCCTCTCCCCCTACTCTCTCTCCTCATCCTTCTGTATCTCTCCTGTCTCCCCCCTACTGTCTCTCCTCTCTCCCCCCTTCTATCTCTGCTCCTCTCTCCTGTCTCTCCCTCTCCCCCTGGGTCTCCTCTCTTCTGCCTCCCCCTGGGTCTCCTCTCTTCTGCCTCCCCCTGCCAAAGCTGCAGGACGTTATTAGAGGCACAACCTGAGTTTGTTTGGACGAGCCCCAGGCTGCGTCTCCAGTGAGACAGTCGGTGGTGTTCATGGTGATGGCGAGCAAACAGGCGCCATGGTAACCATATCTGGCTGTAAGCATGCATATCTAACAGGGGATGTTTGTGTGTGTGTGTGTGTGTGGGGGGGGGGGGGGGCGGGGTGCAGGAGAGAGGAGGAGAAACTTATTTTCCTTTGGTAATATATCTAAGTGATTTACAATCTAAAGTTATGTCTAGATAAATGATAGCAAAATTATTTGAGATTAGTCCACTCTGTCTAATAACAGGTTGGGATGGCCCACTGTGTGAATGCTGTCTGGTACTGTTACCATAACAACATGAGAAGTTAGTTATCAACTCATGGTAGGTACACACTATTTGTGTGTGTGTGTGTGCGGTTCTGCACACCGTTATCCAGCATGTGTAATCAGCCCACAGTGCCACAGGGCAGATGAATGTGTCTGAGCCCCAGTGTACTTGTTTATGTGCGTGTGTATGTGTGTGTGTATGTGTGTGTATGTGAGTGTGTATGTGTGCGTGTATGTGCGTGTGTATGTGTGCGTGTGTGTGTATGTGCGTGTATAATGTGTGTGTGTGTGTGTGTGTGCGTGTGTGTGTGCGTGTATGTGCGTGTGTATGTGTGCGTGTGTGTGTATGTGTGTGTGTGTATAATGTGTGTGTGCGTGTGTGCGTGTGTGTGTGTGTGTATGTCCAGTGTTTGTTGACTCAGAAGCGGAGCAGTCCAACATGGTCCCCTCTCTCCAGGCTGGGGATAATTGAAAATAAATGATGTCTTGTCGCAGCAGAGCTGCAGTCTAAATACTAATATCCCTCCCTGTGTCTGCAGAGACTTCTACAGGCTTTTAACTCTGTGTGTGGTTTTGTCCACAGTGTGTGTATGTGTGTGGACTAGTCTTGAGAGGACTTACAATTGTAAAACACCAAATACTTGAACCTGTGGGGGCATTTCCTGGGTCCTCATCAGTTGGTATTTCTAGGGTTTTAGGGGGTCTAGAGTTAGACTTAATGTTTGGATTACAATTACATTAAGGGTTGGGGTTAGGAGTTGTGGATAGTTTTAGGGTTAGGTAAGAGTTAGGGTTAATGTCATGGTTAAGGTTAGGGTTTAGCTAAGGAAAGGAAACCCGTTTTTTGGGACTTAATTTTTAGGGGAAAAAATTGCAATACAAACTTGTGTGTACGTGTGTGGTGAGGGTGTATATAAATATATGAGTAGCTAGGGGGGCTGGGAGACCATGTAAAAGAGTGATCACATGCACACACCCACACTCACACAAACACGCACACCTCCTACACACAGTTCCTGTTCCCTAAAGGATGTTAGTCAGTTAGACTTTATCACATGTGACCCTTCCAAGTTAATTCACCTTCCTCTACACACGCTTATAAACACTCTCACTCACACACACACATACATTCGACACAGTTCACATTCTCCCTCACACATACACATACTCCGCCACATGAACACGCTGGAGTTGTGGAGTGTGTGACCGTAGAAGCAAACAATAAAGAGATGCTAGCTGTGTATGCGCTTCTACCCTGCAGTGTTATATGGTAACTGTGGATCTGCATCTGAATGACATACAATACTCTCTGAGAAAGTAGCCTGGTGAGGTCAGCTGACCACACAGGCCAGATCACATGATGCCTGTATAGTGATGTCCAGGTAGTTCCTGATCAGGTGATTAGAGAAAGGAGACCAGGTCACATGATAACTGCAGGGTGTCCAGGTGGTTCCTGCTGCTCCAGTCCATGTGTCTGGGCTAAGAAGCTCCCTGAAAAATCACAGACTTGTTCCAACTGCACCTATTTGATTAGAAAAGGCAATTTTCCCAGTATGAGCTGGTTACATGGAGATGGAGCATTTGATTTGGTGAGCTTGGCGGTATGTGTTTGTGCCGTGTGTGTGTGTGTGCTTATCTCTCTCTCTTCCTTAGTCTGTTTTCCAGTTTTCTGCTGTGGTGAAAAGCACTTAAACATATCGCCCCATCTGCATACTGCACCCCCCCACCCCCACCCTCTGCTCCATGACACTGGTCCCTCGGTCCCTCTCCTCCCCTCCGTCTGTGCGTATGTGTGTGTTTTGTGTATCTGTGTGTGTGTGTGTCAACCACTTTGTCAGAACAATTGTTTTCCTGCCTCACTCTACTCTCTCTGCCCCTCCTCTTAATGGTTCACTCTGTTCCTTCACTTTACTGTTCCTTTTTGGCAGGGAAAGTCGGAACTGCTCACAAAATGTTTATGACTGTGTTAGTAGATGGCGTATGTTGATCAAAATTACTTCTCCCCTCCTTCCATTCTACCTTCTCCCCCCCCTCCCCTCTCCCTTCCTCCTCAATCTCTCCCCACTCCCCTCTCCCTTCCTCCTCCCTCTCTCTCCTCCCAGATCACCTTCTTCATGCTCCTCTCAGCGGTGTGTGTGATGCTGAACCTGGCGGGCTCCATCTTATCCTGCCAGAACGCACAGCTGGTCAACTCCCTGGAAGACTGCCAGCTGGTGAGACCACTGAACAGGGCTCCCTTTGACCCCTGCTGTCCTTTTGACCCCTGAACTTTGCCTCACACCACTCCACACGTCTGTTCATGGACCCAGTTTCTGTGTTTAAACCCAGTCAGCAATACCTCAATCACAGAGCTCAACCAACTCACAGAGCTCCTTCATGAGTCCCTCTGCTGAAGGAGTCCTAAATCCAAGCCTCTCTCCTATAGGGAGCCCCCACCCCCCCTATAGGAGTCCTATTCTCTCTGGGATCTCTCCCAGCCAGGCTGTCTGGCCCCATCTCTGCCTAACACACAACTATTACCGCCAGCTTTAATAATATGAGAGCTGTGCTGAGTCTGGCTCTCTCACTACCCAGTGGAGACACACTTTCATTATGAAGAACAACCAAATCATCCTTCAGCCTCCTCTCGCCTGGGGACACATCCCTTCACTGGAGGGCGGGGGGGGGGGAGCGGGGGAGAGCGGGGGGTCGAGGGAGAGGGCAGTGGAGACGCCAAGGGGAGGAGGTTGGAGGGAGACAGGTAGAACATGACCTGCGCTGTCTTACTCATGACGGGAGCACAGATATTAAACAGTGTCAGCATGAGCAGTAACAAGCAGGCCCTGTATTAAACTGATAACTAATATATTGTTCTGTGTGTGTGTGTGTGTTTCAGCTGAAGCTGGACAGTGACGGTGTGTGTGTGTGCTGCGAGATGCAGCTCCAGAGCTCCAGCTGCAGCAACATGGGAGAGACTCTGAGACTGAACCCTCTGAGAGACTGCAACACCATACGCCTCAGACTCAAGGTGAGTGGGGGGCGCTGTGGATCTCCATACCATCACAAATCCTGTGTGAAGCACACAAGCTAAGACTCGTTGATTGGACAGCAGTGTTACAGCGTATTCGTCCATGCTGTTGAGTAATAATGAAATAGCTATAAGTGAATGAAAGTGTCTTTAAGATGAAGCATGGCCTTCTGGTCACACACAGATCACGGCTCGCTACAGATGCGTGTGAACGGGAGGATTTGTGTGTCTGAACCATAAAGGTTTATGGCATGCTCAGGCAGTCAGACACACTGATGGATGTTTCCTCTTAGTGACCAGAAGGCTGCGGTGCCTGACCACCATCAGGAGGGGAGCAGGTTAAGCACTCTTTCTCTCTCTCTCTCTCTCTCTTTCTCTCTCTTTCTCTCTCTCTCTTTCTCTCTCTCTCTCTCTCTTTCTCTCTCTCTCTCTCTCTCTCTCTCTTTCTCTCTCTCTCTTTCTCTCTCTCTCTTTCTCTCTCTCTCTCTCTCTCTTTCTCTCTCTCTCTTTCTCTCTCTCTCTTTCTCTCTCTTTCTCTCTCTCTCTCTCTCTCTCTCTCTCTCTCCCCTTCGTGTTCTTCCTCTCTTTCTCTCTCTCTTTTTCTTTCTCTCTCTCACACACACATAATCCCCCCTTCTCTCTCTCATTACCTCTCTCTATATATATTTCGAGTTCAACCATAACATAGGCTCATTTGATTTATTTCCGTCCTTTATCTCTGATGAGTAATCCAGGTTTCCAGAACTTCCCGGCAGCGCTTATGGCAGCTTCCAGACTATATGGTTCACTCTAAGTAAACATTTCACTTTCGTATTTGTTTGCCCGTTTTTGAGAGTTGGGAATTTCTGATTTGTGAAGGAGGCGGAGTGCATAACTTTGGCGGAGTGACTCCCTGACCTCTGATTGGCCACGGGCAAGGTTTCCGTGGAAGGCGTTTGTTACAGTTTTTCACAATTGCTAAAACACATTCTTGAAACAGTCACCCATTTTCTCAAAACTGTAAACACAAAACCTCATCTTCAAGCACTATTTACAAAACCTCTGAATCCTCTTGCAAAATGAAACTTTCGCCTCAAAACAGTTTTACCTGTGCTCAAAATCAAGCTTTCGCCTCAAAACATATTTACCTGTGCTGAAAATCAAACACTGCTCTCAAATCATAAACAAAGTGATCAAAATGATATACACTATCAAGCAGTCAGTAAACAATACACAAAAAAATTGAAAACACATTGTTCAAAACATATAGTTCTCAAGGAGAAGTTAATTTTTACGTAACCTCAAAACAAATTTCATATTTATCCGTCATTGTCTTTTGATGAACGACAACATGTTGTATCATAGTAGCTCAAAATGTATCAGAAATGACTACTCTGCTTTGCTCTTTGCAATTTTTTTGTTCTTTCTCCTCCTTGTACCCCTATACAGTACTGTACCCTGCATCTCACTACTCACAACTCACTCTTGTTCTTTGTTGATATGAACCTGCAACCAGTCAAAATCTATTGAGCAGTCAGTACTGTTACTGTAACAAATGGAAAGCACAATGTTCAGGGCCATACAATTTGATCATTGTATGTTACAGTTTTTCTCAATTGCTAAAACACTAAAACCCATTGGCTAAACAAAGTTCTCAGTTGCCTGAACTCATGTAGCTAATCGTGCAGTCTGTTGTCAATACCTTAAACCATTTCACATGGTAAAACACAATTTGCAGATCTCACTTAGACTTTTCAGCAACACTCTAAACACATTCTCATTCTCAAAACACATTCTGCACTCTAATGCACATGTCATCCATATTGGTAAACACAAATGGCAACAATCAAATACAAATAGAGAAAACATGTCATTGACAAAACACAACCACTCAAAATTGATTTAACTTGTTTCAAATGATGTGACACAACCAATATAAGCCAGTTCAGAGAGCAAACAGGTTGTTGAAGGTGGGAGAATATTTTGCTTGTGATGTCGACAAAGTGCTCTGGCCTGACCCAGCCCAAAGACAAGAAGAAGCACATTGATCACATGTTTACTCCTTTGATTTTTGTCCCTTTTACTGTATAGTATTGTATACTGTAGTACAGTGCATTGTAGGCTCTATACTGTACAATGAACAAATGGTATGGCCCTGAACATTGTACTTTCCATTTGTTACAGTAACAGTACTGACTGCTCAATAGATTTAGACTGGTTGCAGGTTCATATCAACAAAGAACAAGAGTGAGTTGTGAGTAGTGAGATGCAGGGTACAGTACTGTATAGGGGTACGAGGAGGAGAAAGAACAAGAAAAATTGCAAAGAGCAAAGCAGAGTAGTAATTTCTGATAAATGTTGAGCTACTATGATAGAACATGTTTTCGTTCATCAAAAGACAATGACGGATAAATATGAAATTTGTTTTGAGATTACGTAAAAATGTTCTCCTTGAGGACTATATGTTTTGAACAATGTGTTTTCAATTTTTTGGTGTATTGTTTACTGACTGCTTGATAGTGTATATCATTTTGATCACTTTGTTTATGATTTGAGAGCAGTGTTTGATTTTGAGCACAGGTAAATCTGTTTTGAGGCGAAAGTTTGATTTTGAGGACAGGTAAATCTGTTTTGAGGCAAAGGTTTGATTTTGAGGACAGGTAAAACTGTTTTGAGGCGAAAGTTTCATTTTGCAAGAGGATTCAGAGGTTTTGTAAATAGTGCTTGAAGATGAGGTTTTGTGTTTACAGTTTTGAGAAAATGGGTGACTGTTTCAAGAATGTGTTTTAGCAATTGTGAAAAACTGTATACAGCCTACAATGCACTGTACTACAGTATACAATACTACAGTAAAAGGGACAACAATCTAAGGAGTAAACATGTGATCAATGTGCTTCTTCTTGTCTTTGGGCTGGGTCAGGCCAGAGCACTTTGTCGACATCACAAGCAATATTTTCCCACCTTCAACAACCTGTTTGCTCTCTGAACTGGCTTATATTGGTTGTGTCACATCATTTGAAAGAAGTGAAATAAATTTTGAGTGGTTGTGTTTTGTCAATGACATGTTTTCTCTATTTGTATTTGATTGTTGCCATTTGTGTTTACCAGTATGGATGACATGTGCATTAGAGTGCAGAATGTGTTTTGAGAATGAGAATGTGTTTAGAGTTTTGCTGAAAAGTCTGTGTGAGATCTGCAAATTGTGTTTTACCATGTGAAATGGTTTAAGGTATTGACGAGTTCAGGCAACTGAGAACTTTGTTCAGCCAATGGGTTTTAGTGTTTTAGCAATTCAGAAAAACTGTAACAGCTTCCTGTGAGGTGTTGTTCTAGCCTCTGAGACAGACGTGTCAGTATGTACATGTTTGTCACCAGGGAGATCTCAGGAGCCCCGTCTAGTATCACATCTGGAAGGCAGATGTTTACCATGTTGCCATGGCACCCAATACCTTTCTGAAACACGGCTGCACATAACCCCACAGAAAAGAATCATGTAATCAAATATCTTCTCTAGTGTTTGTAGTCCTGAGGCGCTGTTTGTGAATGAGAGAGTGAGGACTGAGAGTTCTGTCTACATGTGGTGCTGAGCAGAGCGGGTTTGAAGACTGCTGGTCAGGACCTCTGTTCAGCTGACATGGTCATTTATTATCATTTATAATGATCATTTATCCTGCACCCTCTGACAAACCACCTCCTCTTCCTTGTTCTCTTCCTCCTACTGCTCCGCCTCCAAATCAGAACTTAATGAGACACACTGTCCATACTGTCAGGCAGGGCTATATGGTGACGTCTTCTTTGCATTTCCCCCTGCCTCTTGTCACCTCCTCAGCGACATCATCAGTGTTTGTGTCACCTTCGGTCCCATTTCCTTCCTCTCGTCTCAATCATTATGTTCTCTGACTAGAGGAATGGCTTTTCCTTCATCTTTAACCGACTCTCCCTCTCTGTTTATCATATCCTCAACCTCTTCCGACCGCCTCACCTCTCGCTCACTTTTCTTTCTTCCGTCCTCTTTCCCTCCCTGTCTCCCTTCCCCCAGGAGCTGCTGTTTAGTGTGTGTGCGCTGAACGTCATCTCCACCATCGTGTGTGCCCTGGCCACCGCTATGTGCTGTATGCAGATGCTCTCCACCGATGTGCTGCAGATGGTAAGATAGAGGCAGAGCAGGGTGAGAAGGGAGATGAGGGGGCAGGTGGGAGGGGGAGGGAAG
Organism: Osmerus mordax; assembly: GCF_038355195.1. Taxonomy (NCBI): domain Eukaryota; kingdom Metazoa; phylum Chordata; class Actinopteri; order Osmeriformes; family Osmeridae; genus Osmerus; species Osmerus mordax. The sequence goes on along the minus strand of NC_090062.1, from coordinate 9,953,645 downwards.
GGAAGGGAAGGAAGGGCAGGTGTGGGGGGCGCAGGGGGGGGGGGGGCAGGTGGGAGGGGGCGGATGTTGCCTGTTATGGGGGCGGGGATTAGTTTCATCTGAGAGAACATGAAGGAGCCAGAACTACACAAGAACAAAGCCCTCCCCCCCCCCCCCCCAGTCAACCACACACGCATGTAAAGACCCCCCCATACACACACACACACAAAGACACCTTCCGCCACACACAAACACGCAAGCACACACACACATATAAAATCCCCCCCCACACACACATAAAAATAGCCAGAGGTCCATCTTGCCGTGGCTGTGACAAGGATCAGTTCACATCTCACGAGATGAGGATAGGGGTTGGGGACACTAATGAGGACACTAACAAGGTCTTTTCATATCACACCTCTCTAGATAAGGTTTGGGATTAGGGACACTAACAAGGTCTCTACCCAGATAATGTAATACTGTGTTGTGTGTGGGGTGGGGGGGTCTATACGTATGTATATACTGTATGTGTGCGTGCATGTGTGCATGTGTGTTTCAGTTCATGCCCCATAGAGCCCGTGCGCTGAGTGCTGACTGCATGACTCCCCATGGAACCATCCTCCACCAGACGCTGGATTTTGATGAGTTCATCGCCCCCATCCCCCCTCCCCCCTACTACCCCCCGGAGTACACCTGCACCCCTTCCATGGACGCACAGAGGTGAGCACCCCAAACACACATACACACTTCTTGAATAAAATATGACCCTAGATGCCACAACACTCCTTGTTCCAAGACACATCTCACACACACACACGCACTGTGGCTTAGCGTGACTCTCTGAGTGACTGTCTGCAGGATGTTCTTTGACACCTGTCAGGGTGTGTTTGATACATCTTCCTAGTGGGTCGTGTGGTGCCTTAAAGTTGACCTTAATGTAGTTTATTACAGCATTGTAGTTCTCTGGGGATGCTGTGGCCCCTCCCCCTCAGCAAACACACACATTCAAACACACACAGACACACACACACACTCTGCTGCCCAGAGAGCAGCTGATGTTTCCATGGCACCATGCCAGGGCTGCTTGTTAATTAGGCCGTAAATACAAACAAGCTGAATGACACTTTATAAGAGCTCCCTGTCAGGGGGCGGGCCCGTGTCATGACATCATCATGCCTCGGATGATTGGTCGAGACACTCAGGTTGTAATTCATTTCCACCTTTATCTTCCCCCGCTTCCACCTCCTTCCTACTCTCCCCCCATCCTTCTCTCTCTTCTCATCCTACTCACCCCCCCACTACTCCTCCCCCTCTTTCTCCTCTTCCTACTCTCCCTCCATCCTACTCCTTCTCCTTCCCCCTCTTCTCTTCTTACTCTCTGCCTCTTTAAAGGATTAAGAGCTGAATTAAACAACCCAACTTCTCGCTCTGCTGCTCATTCTTAATTGGCACCAGATAAAACACAGTCTTGGTGAATGGAATTATAATGGCTGTCGTATATTAGGTGATATGTTATGGATATGTGGAATAGATCTGAGTTGGAGTGTTAGGTGAAGAGAAGAGGATATCACTCTCTTACTTCTTCTCCTGCACCTCCACCCTCTCCTGCTTCTCTTCCTTCTCCTGCTCCCGCACTGTATCACCGTCTATATAGAAACAGAACAAGGAACCTCCCTAGAATGGGTCCTCTACAGAACCTCAGTGTTTCACCAGAGATGGTTCCTCTGTACTGCACTGTTCTAGACGTCACGGTGACTACCTCGTGGTCTGTGTTTGTCATCCAGGGGGCTCCACCTGGACTTTCCCCACTCTCCGTTCAGTGCCATCTACGGGGTGCCCATCAACAGTCCTGGCACCCTGTACCCGTCTGAGCTGCCCCCCCCTTACGAGTCTGTGGTGGGCCACACACCTGCCGTCCAGGTCTGTACGGGGGCAACAAGCACTGCTGGTTGCTCAAGTCCTGCACGTTTTCTTCTTCCTTCCATCCTTCCCTTCAGATGTTTGGGTGTCGTATTCTGTCATCTTTTGTAGCTCATTAATTCAGGGCCATCATCATCTGAAGCGTCATCCAAGGAGCCATACATCTCAGCGCCTCCCACTCCCTCCTCCCCTGTCACGTACTGAGCACCTGAATTGATGTGGCTCTGTTATTCACTAATGATGAAAACCGATTAGGTAATACTAAGGTGTTTGTGTTCCATCTTTAAGAGCTGCTCTTCACTAATCTCTCCTTGTCTTCCTACAAAGGTGTGATGTTGGAAGTCTGATCAATGTAGAGACTGCTCACCCATAGAAGGGAGGATAGGGAATACAGGGAAAGAGAGAGACTGAGAGTGGGACTAGAGAGTAGCTGGGTAGAGGCTGGAGAGAGGCTGACATTCAGGTATATTCTCCGACCTATAGAGCAGTGTATTCTCATATGCAGCCTGAAGTACCAGCCTCCTCTCTCCAGCTCACCATCAGCCGTGCAAGTTACCGCCATAAGTCTGTCCGGAGTCTCCTACACACCATGACCTGTCTGGCCAATCAGCCTGCTGTAATCGGTTGTAGGAGTGGGTCTAAGTACAGGATTGACAGTTGCTAGCTGACAAGTGGCTTACGTCATGTGATTGATTGTTGTGATTGTTTCCTTTGATCTGTAATCAGATTTTGGTACTATAGGAACACTGGGCTTATCCGTGACTATAGCAGAGATGTCTGCATGATAGGTGAAACTGACATAGCCAAAGTGATCAGTATAGTTGACCAAACTTGTCAAAATCCACAACCTTCTGTTCTGAAGCATCTCTATGGAACTCTGGATCGGGGGTTTTGGTGCAGTATGTTGATGGGTGCTGTGGTCTCAGAGAGCCCTCTACAGGCCAGTCTGTACATTTATTTACATTTATTCATTTAGCAGACGCTTTTATCTAAAGCGACTTCCAAGAGAGAGCTTAGTGCATAGGTCACTGATCATAACAACGAGATAGCCCCAGACATTGCGGGTAGACAAAACATGAAGAATACATTGCGAAAAAAACAAAATAAGTGCCAAAGGCCACCACAAGAGCATGTAGTTAAACAAATTACAATTAAACAACATGAACCTCAAAAGTGCAAGAGTGTACCTGTAGAAAAGCAAGCAACAACAATATATTTCACAGCGAGTAGGACTGCCCCAAGGATGCCAGTGCAGAGGAGTATCTTCACCCATGTCCTGAATAGGGTCCTAACTATGACTGCTATATTCTAATAGAACTGTGTGTGTGCTTGTGCACGTGTGTGTGCGCATGTGTGTGTGTCTTCAGGTCACCAGTCTAGAGCAGCAGGTATCACAGTCCAGCCCGTGTGAGAGGAACACTACTGCAGGCCTCAGCACCCAGGGTAAGACTGACCTTTTCATCTGCTACTGGCCACATACAGCTGCACCATCCTTTGTGGGCTTACCTCAGATTTGTCCTGTGTGTGTGTGTGCGTGTTGTAATGGTGTGTGTGTGTGTGTGTGTTTGTCTAGCCTCAGTGGACAGTGCATCTCTGATGGTGTCTGAGGTAGCTGACCTCCAGGAGCACAGCTGCTCCTCAGAAGACCTCTGCTCCTTTGAGGTCCAGGGTTCTGAGTCCTCCCCCTACTGCACGCTCCACACAGCGCCCATGGACGGCAGCGTGACCAGCCTGGAGCTCAGTACCCGCTGCTCCCTGCGCCAGTCATGCCCACACGCCCGCCCCAGCACTGGGGACCCCGCCCCCAGCGAGTCCCTGCCACCCTCTCCAGACTGGTCCTCTGAGAACCTGAGCACCCTGGAGCAGGAGGAGCATGAGGAGCCCGACGCCACACATACCATGGAGGAGCTGGCCTCTGCCACACACACACACACACCGCTCAGAGGGAGGGGGTGTAGGAAGTTTACCCTCTCTGTCCCTCCCCCCTCCTCCCAGCCCACTGTAGGCTCCTCAGGGGGGGCATCCACCCCCTCTCCCCCCGCCCGCCCCCGAGGTGCCAGGCTCTGCTTCAGTGTCTGGCCCCCCTCCTGTTCCCCCCAGCCCCCCTCTACCTCAGCCTCCGCTGAGAGGCCCCGGCTCCTCCGCGGCAACAGGAAGTACGGCAAGCTGGCCCGCATCGTCCGCTCCACCAGCGATCCCATCGCCTGCAGCTCCATATCAGGAAGTAGGTGACCCCACCAGGACCTGCTTGTGTGTGTGTGTGTGTGCGTGCGTGCATGCGTTTTACTATGTAAAAGCCAGTGTGAAACCAACACTGTCATGTTTGTTGACAGTGGGGTTGGTGTGTGTCTCCCCCTGCAGGACAGAGTTGGGGCTGTGTGTCTGCACACCCTGCTGCTGAAGAGTCCCCCCAGACTCCTCCGGAGCAAGGTACCCCCCTCCGCCCAACTCTCTCCACTCACACTGTCTCACCTAGAAATCCCATTCCAATTCATGTGGACTGGTTGCAGGACTGCTTACACACTGACATCCTGTACGTGTGTGCGCTCGTGTGTGTGTGTGTGTGTGTGTGTGTGCGCTCAGTTAGTGCAGAGCAGACAGAGGTGGCAGCGTCTAAACCGTGGGGACGCAGAGGCAGGAAGCAGAAGGATCAGAAGGACGAGAGGAAAGTGGACCTTCGCCTGAAACCCCGGACGCTCCGCTCTTCCTCGTCCGGCCCCAGCGAGAGGCCTCACTCCCTGGCTGACTTGAAGACCTACAAGGACACCAAGATCCTGGTGGCCCGTTTCCTGGAGCAGTCTAGTTGCAGTCTGCCCCCGGAGGTACAGCAGGTGGTCAACACCATCAAACACGTCATCAAGTCTGACGAGAAGCACATGGAGGAGGCCATCTTCAGTGCCAACGTCATTGACCAGGCAAGATGGGGAGGGAAGAGGAGGGAGGTCGTGGTGTGAAAAAGAACATTTAGTTTCTTTGATAGTCTTCATGTAATAAATTGGATTTAAACATTTATTTTTTGTATCTCTCTTTCTTCCCTGTCTGTCCAGGTGATGACCCAGTGCATCATGAGTAGTCCCAGGAAGCGAGGTCACGAGGATCTGCACCTGCGGAGCTGTGGGGCCCTCAGCTCCCCCTCCTCCCTGCGCCGCCCCCCCCAGACACCACGTCCCCCCCAGGATTCCCCCTCCTCCACCTCCCCCTCTGAACATTCTCAAAGCCCCCTGTGCAGAGAAACCATCCTCTGACACCTCCCATATACACACACAACAAGAACTGGAACCCTCTGATGGGGGAATGTCTTTCCAGGTTGCTCTCTCTCTCTCTCTCTCTCATAGTGCCCTGTGAAACCGTGCCAACCAAGACATCAGCAGAAACGGTAGCTTCCTTAAACTCCACCCACCAACTCTGGCCGGACCTGCTGCTACCTTTCTCTTTCACACACACACAGAAACCACCAAACTAACACACATACAAACACACCAGAATGTCTCCCTCAGGGGATTTTTGTAAAAACTCTCATTGGACTATCAGAACAGACCTGGAGGCGTTGTGTAAAACTGTGAAGCAGGCAGACTGCTTCACAGTTTCTAACAGATATGGGGTGAATATTTGTGATGGTGTTGGTCAGAGAACAAACGTGGATAATTAAACTTACCTCAGTGTGTTACCATTCTTATCAGTGTTGTAATAAAATATCAGTTTCTATCTTGTGTTAACCTCTTTTTTCTGTATTAAATATTCGAACGTTTTACTGCACGATACCTTGTCGCGCTCAACAAAGTTGTACAACAATCAGACAGCAGATGGCACTGACAGAAGTAAAAGCGTCCAGATTCTTGAGTGGTTGTGGATATGGATAAATAGAATATAGCAGTGGTGTGCTATATGTACGGATGGCTTTCTTTGAGAATAGAGACGTAGACTATATCATTTACAATCGGATATATTACATTGATTTTATATATTTATATATATGTATGGCCTATATAAAATTATGATTGAGTTTATGTAAATGCAGAATGACACGTATAGGTCCAATGCGTTCAAGTATTGATGAGGTGACTTTGTTATCAGTGGATTCTGTGGAGGCTTCCCTGTGTCAATGAAGACTGACTGTATAAATAATTTCGTCTGGACCGCTCTGATCCTTATTAGTCAGTAGTGGAATAGAATCTGTTGGTTAGCGCGTTTTGTAACCTACGGGTCGCTTATCGGCGTGAACTAGACCCTTTGACAGCGCAACCGAGTTTTAACTCCGCCCTCCATCCACGCCGTCTGTGTCCGGATTGCAAAAGAAAAGTCACCATAAACCCGTTATCTGAAACAACCAATAGGATTCCCATATGTGTGTGTGCCATACATTGGAGCTTTAGCACGATTGGATAATCCCACTGTCAGTTCAACTATTTTGTACGCTCCGGCTGTATGGTTTTGTCTTTAGAAGAGCCAGTTGGTAGACTTTAACATTCAGAACTATGAATTATATTAGCTATGTCGCTGTAATCCTATAAAGTAAATAGGTCATGTTGTGTTTGTTATCACAACGACGCACGCGCTCCGCTGCTTTTCCATATTTGCCGTGAAAAAGAGACAACACAGAGGAGGATTGTCTCCAACGAAGCCGAGGACGCGCTAGTCTAGGCTAGCTAAGTAACGTTAACCAACAATGTTAGCGGGGCAAAACGTTGCAGACCTACATTTTTTTGTCAGTGTGGTCAGTTGAGCTGTTTATTTGGCAAAACGGGGTAATACACATGTTGCCCGTCCTCCGGACAATGAAGAGACCTTGGATATCATACTACTGTACAGTCAGAACTAGCGATCTAGAATAGCGCTAGCCAACATCGATTTCAAGTCTTGGCTGAGGTCGGATGGTACTAACTGCTGTATTGGCCAGCCTGTTAGATACCAGAATCCATTGTGAGGTTAGCAAAATATGTTTTTATGCAAGATGTATTTATTATGCATGATTTGTGTTTGCCGAAGCTAGTTATGTACAGGTTAGCTTACTATTTACCAGCTAGCCAGTTTGTTTCGTCAGGTCTGGTTGCTGAGCAGCAGCACCCAACCAACGCATATAATTTGCTCAGCCAATCATTTACTACCTACGAGCTAGCTAGATATATATGCGTATACCAGCGCGTCTAATTGTCCAAAATAATAATAGCATTCAATGCGTTGTGTTTATTGCTAAAGTTGCTAGAAGCTAACGACAATGCTTGCCTACGTTTGCTGTGTTCGCAGCTAGGCCACGTCGCTGCGGATGCACTGACAAGCAGCGCATTGGATGAATGCAAACAAGAGCGAGACAACTGTACGGAAGGAGGAGGACGTTTTTTTGTTTCGTGTGCTTCTGTCGCTTGAGAACAGAAAAAATGCTGTACTGGTAGCAGACAATTTTGGTGGAATTTATAATCTTAAATTTTTGCCGCAGCAATACGGCATGTCAGCCAAATTCACATCTGGAATTCTGTAACGTTACCAGTACAGTAGCAGAGCATCTTTGCTCGTTCAATTAGCGTGACAGATTCAGAGATGGTTGGTTTCGGCGCAAACCGACGGGGAGGCCGTCTCCCGTCCCTCGTCCTCATTGCGTTAATGGTCATTATTGGTATACTGTCTTTCAACTACTGGACCGTTTCCAACAAGAACGGGCGGCTGCTGGACGAGCTATTGGAAGTACAGACGCAGGTGAAACGCACGGACGCGGCGCGCAGCAGACTGGAGAAGCGCAACTCGGAGCTGATGGTGCAGGTGGACACGCACCGGAAACAGATTGATAAGAAGGATGGCGACAACAGCATGCTCGAGGGCAAGCTGCAGGCTCGCGATGTCCTCGTCAAGAAGTTCACAGATGAAAAGGTAAGAGAGTAGTAGTATTAGAGTAATCCTGTACAATACACTGACACTGAGAACCAACCAACGTGTGGCTGGGGATGACGACACTGGTCTGTGTAGACCAGGGTAGACCAGTACTCTCTACGAACAGACTGTGTGCAGATTAGCTGCAGGTGTGTACAGATTGAGTTTGGGTGTGCCTCAGAGTCTACAATGTGACCTGGTGGGTGTAGGTCCACACTCCCGAGCCTTTCAGGGAATGTAGCCAGGTTACTTCCTGGAGAAACCTGTTGCTGGATCCGGCTCAGGTGTGCCAGCATTCAGGTCAACCAGTGCTCAGGTGTCCTGCAAGAGCATTCCACTCTCCTGTGTCAACAGCTGCAAGCACAGGGACAGGACAGGGTGTGTCTGTAAACATGGACACCCTTTGCTCTGTTCTGGTGGGTTCCTTTCAATCCCTCAACTCTGTTTTTTCCGACTGTTAGCCACTCCTGTCTCTCTGCCCCTGTCCTCTAGTCTTCTCTCTTCTTCCTTCCTCCCTGTTTGTCTGCTGTTCTTAGAGGGCACTGCTCTGCCTCAGTTCGGGGAATGTGACAGAATGAAGCTGTTATCTTCACAGTGGATGACACTGAAGCTGTAATTACTGTCACAGCTCTCCTGTGAGCTTTGTGCTTCATTAACAACCATAGTCTCTCTCTCTTTCTCTCTCTCAGCCTCTTTGAGGACAGTATGGGGGTGCAGCCTAGTGCAGCCGGAGCTTCCTGCAGATCTCATTATAGAGGCCCAGCTTAGATCTTACACAGCTGAGGACCACTGGTCCCTCAGGACCAACACACACACTCACACAATCCTCCCCTCATCACCTCAGTGGGGTTAGCCGGCAGATGCTCCCAGCTCAGCTGCTCCCTGATTAACAGTCATGTCCACCCAGTTTAACCATCTTGTTGACTATTCATCACCTGTAACATAGTTTGAGACATTCACACCAACGTGACCAGAGTTGTAGCTTGTTAGGTTGAAGGTGTGTAATGCTTCACTAGACTAAAGTTCTCCCCTCCTCCCTCTCTCCTCTCCCATCCTCTTCCCTCTCTCCCCTCTTCCCTCTCTCCTCCTCTCCCATCCTCCTCCTAACATCTTCTTCCCTCTCCTCTCCCATCCTCCTCCCACCATCCTCCTCCTATCCTCCTCTCCCATCCTCTTCCCTCTCTCCTCCTCTCCCATTCTCCTCTCCAATCCTCTTCCCTCTCTCCTCCTCTCCCATCCTCTTCCCTCTCTCCTCCTCTCCCATCCTCTTCCCTCTCTCCTCCTCTCCCATCCTCTTCCCTCTCTCCTCCTTTCCTATCCTCTCCCATCCTCTTCCCTCTCTCCTCCTCTCCCATTCTCCTCTCCCATCCTCTTCCCTCTCTCCTCCTCTCCTATCCTCCTCTCCCATCCTCTTCCCTCTCTCCTCCTCTCCCATTCTCCTCTCCCATCCTCTTCCCTCTCTCCTCCTCTCCCATCCTCCTCCCTCTCTCCTCCTCTCCCATCCTCTTCCCTCTCTCCTCCTCTCCTATCCTCCTCTCCCATCCTCTTCCCTCTCTTCCCTCTCTCCTCCTCTCCCATCCTCTTCCCTTTCTCCTCCTCTCCCATTCTCCTCTCCCATCCTCCTCCCTCTCTCTTCCTCTCCCTCTCTCCTCCCTCTCTCCTCCTCTCCCATCCTCTTCCCTCTCTCCTCCTCTCCCATCCTCCTCCCTCTCTCCTTGTCTCCCATCCTCCTCCCGCTCTCCTTGTCTCCCATCCTCTTCCCTTTCTCCTCAGATAAAGTTGCAGAGTGATGTCACATCCCAGATGACAGAGATCCAGAGGCTCAAAGGTGAGAGTTGATATCACTGCCTAGCCAACAGGGGGCGCTGGCACACCAGCTCACACAGTGGATCCCACAGCCAACCGCATGTTTGTGTGTTTGTTGTGGCCCACAGAGCAGCTGAAGGAGCTGAAGCAGGAGTTTATGAAGCAGGAGGAGCAGTTGAGGGAGGTGAGGAAGAACAGCACCACCCTGGAGAGGAGGCTGGAGTACGAAAGGTACAGCAGATCCAATTCACCTTCTTCCTCCCCCAGAGATATTTCTACTCTGTGGTAAGCTTGACCAGGCTGGGCAATGACGTGTGTGTGTGTGTGTGTGTGTGTGTAACAGTTTGCAGTGTGGGAGACAAATGGCCCAAAAGAAAAACGAATATGAAGAGATGAAGAAAAGCCTGGAGGAGGAAGCATCCAAGCTGAGACAGGTGAGTGATGATGATGATTGTGGTGGTGGGATGCCTCTAGAGCTCGTTAGACTTGTTTATAAAGGAGAAGCCTGCAGAAAACTGTTGTGGCTCTCCACGGCCCCCTGGTGGTGTCAGCCAATAACAGCAGTCCATTATGTCCTGAGGGGGCAGCTTGGTGTCCAGTTATAGTATGAGGGTGTTTTTGCTTGCACAGCTGTAAATGTTTCAGCCTTTCATCATTCTCCTCTGGATGTCCTTTCCCCTCCCCATCCCTATTACCCACGCTCTCCCTTTATTCTTTCATCTCTTTCCCCACCGCTTCATTTCTCAATCTCCCTCTCTCTCTCTCTCTCTCTCTCTCTCTCTCTCTCTCTCTCTCTCTCTCTCTCTCTCTCTCTCTCTCTCTCTCTCTCTCTCTGTGTATCACGCACACTCTCTCCTGTCTCCTCCCTCAGAGTGCTCTGAGCAGCAGGAAAGCAGCAGGGACTGCTGATGCAGGTGCAAAGGTGGAGGCTGCAGCGGAGCGCCACACGGTGGTAACCCTCCAACATGACAGCCCAGATCTGAAAGGTACTGCAGGAACGTCACCTGTAATGCATCGCACCAAATGGTTTCTGAGGGACACTAAAATCCTCAAAGTGTTATGATGTCTAGATATTATCTACATATATCATGTATGTGAGTTTTGTGTTCAAGTTCACCTCATGTCTGCTGTCTGTATGTGCTTGTCCTGCTGCCCCCACCAGAGGACCTGGGCAAGCCTGGCAGTGATGCTGGCATGCCTGGCATCGAGGACAGCGAGGTGGGGAAGATAGAAGATGTGCATTTCGGTGAGTCAGCTGGTCTCTAGGTCTCAGCTACAACGCTAGTGCAAGAAAGTCAATTCATGACTAATGTATCTCCCCTTTCATCTCTTGCTTTCGCTTGCTTTCTCTGCCTCGCTCCTTCAACCTCCTCCTCCCTTCTTCCAGCCTTAAAGCGGCCAGCCATCACCCAGAACCACGTCCTGGCCCCAGATCCTGAGGTGGACACTGGGGATAGGGTACGGGCAGGGGTAGATGATGGGGCAGTGAGGCCTGTGGTTCTCGAGCTCCCTGATCTGCAGGCAGAGAGGGACAGGGTGGTGGTGGTGCCCCCTGCTGGCCACCCTCTGCAGCAGCAGCCTCCGCCGGCGGTGGCAGACAGACCGGTGCTGTTTGATGAAGACAACAAGGCTGCAGCCATCCAGGCAGACGAGCTAGGAGAGCAGAACCGACAGCTCCAGGGTAAACACACACACACACAGCTCATGTACATACACAAACAACGTCAAGGTCCAAACACACACGGCTCTATTGTACTCTACTCTACTGTATCGATATACTCTGCTTTATAGAGGAGACTGGAATATTTCCCAGACAAGGCAGAAGATTCGTAAAACCCCTCGTTCCATCTTGAGAACTTGACAGTCTTTGGAATAGTTGAATCTCTGTATGTCAGGCTGTTCTGGGCTCCCATTGGCTCTGTACAGCAAAGGCCCCGCCCTTCACTACTTTTGGCCAATTGTCAGCTTTTCTCCTGTTGCCATAAAGCATCCTGCTGTGAGGAGGAATGTTTGTGTAGAAAATGGAGGGAGCAGAGAGAAAGCAGTATCGCTCCCTGGCTCTCCTCTCTGCTCTCTTTGGCAGACGTTCAGTTTGTAAGGTGATTCATCATTCTTTTTTTCCTCCCTGAAGACTTTGAACATGTGTGTTTGGAGCAGCCATGTGAAAGAGCTCATTCAAGTAGAAAACTCTGTAATAGCTCACTCTCCCCTCTCCTCCTCTTCTCAGCTCCTGACCATGTTAAGGGGGGGAATGTCCAGGCCAGGGGTGTGGGCCTGCCCCCCAACCCTGCCCAGGTGCCCAACCCCATAGAGCCCAGGCGTGCCAGGGACCAGTTGCCCGCAGAGGCGTCTCGGCACCGCCAGAGTGAGTATGAGTATCCCTGGAGGTGGGTGGGTAGGGGGGTAACTGAGCACACTGGAGATGATGAAGAGGAGCGGACTGGAGCTGAGGAGAGGTCTGGGTCTCATAATGCTGCTGCTGCCTGGCTTCAGCTCTGCTGCCCCTACACTGCTGCACTTCTCCTCCTCTCATCCAGCCTCCCTCCTCCTCCCGCATTTTTCTCCTCCGCACACTCTCCTTCGCTACCTTTTTCCTCTCTCCACCATTTCTCTTTAGTTTGTCATAAAAACCCCAGCTTGTCCAGGTCTGGTGTTCTATCCAGTTTCTTCTCCTCCTAACTTATGGGAAGCATCTGTCCCCCTCCTCTCGCTCTCTCTCCGTCTCTCCTACTTCCCTCCCTTCCTGACAGGCTCCATCTGTTTAATCCTCGTTTCTTTCTTTTTTTCTTTCTCTCTGCTCACCTCACTCCTTTACTCTTCTTCCCCTTTTATTATTTGCCCTTCCTCCTCCATTCTGTCCTCTTCCTATCTCTCTCTCTCCCTCCATCCCTCCCCTTGTCTCTGCATCCCTCCGTCCTGATGGGGCCCTTCTCTCTGCATCCCTCCGTCCTGATGGGGCCCCTTCTCTGCCTCTGCAGGCCGCTTCTTTGATGAGAACGAGTCCCCGGTAGATCCCCAGCACGGCTCTAAGCTGGCGGACTACAACGGGGACGACGGGAACGTGGGTGAGTACGAGGCTGACAAGCAGGCTGAGCTGGCCTACAATGAGGAAGAGGATGGTGATGGAGGGGAGGAAGACGTCCAAGGTGAGCCCGGGGGGTCTCCAGCCAACTGATCTCACCAACTCCCCCCTCCACTCCTGCTGCCTCTCCCTGCATCAGTTCTAGACTGCCACCTTCACCCTTGCTCACAGCACCCTGAACCCCCCCCCCTCCAAACCCACTCTCGACGGTAAACCTACACTTACTTGTCCCCAGCCCTAACCCAGGGTCTCAGGGTTCTGTGAGTGTATGCATGTTCCATCCAGCTGTCTCCCTGCTTGCCTGTGCTTCTTGTGGCTGGGCCTCACCCAGCTGTCAGTGTCCAATCACCATCTCTCTCCCTCCAGCTGTGGTAGAGTAGATGCTGTGTTCGTGTCACATAACTGGCTAAGCAGCCTCAAGTGCACCATGCCATCACTGTAACCCTGCCATCCATCTGGACCAGCAGAGGGTGTACTATGAGGCATGATCTGACCAGCTTCTTACTAGTGACTAACCAGTCCATCTAAGTCCATACAGCTGCTGTTCTTCCTGAAGTCGAGGCGTCTTTAATAGAAAAACATAATAAAATCAGGACACAGAAGGATCATGGCTGGTGTGCAGCCATAATGGCAAAGCCCTGGTGACCTATGACCTGTAAGCACTGAGGAAAGTCAACATAATGGTATGTTGTCTTTTCCCCCCCTTTCTCCTCTTTCTCTCCCCTGTTGTTCTGCTCCCAGACGATGAAGACCGGGACATCCAGGGGGACCGTGCAGTCGACTACGGGAAGAGACACCAGGCCATTGACATCCTCTAGACCCTACACTTAACTGTGCAAGACCCCGGACTTCCTGTGTGTAGGAGCTGGTGCACCCCTGTGCTGGGGGTGGGGCCTCTGACCACCTAGACTCGCCTTCCACAGTGTTCTTCCTAGGATGTAAATCTCATGACAGTTTCCTAAAGACCTCCAGGATGTGGCACCTCTCTGGAAAAACTGATGTTCACTGTAGGAACCTCCCACCCTGCAGCACTGCAGACAGAGACATGAAGACCAGGCTCATGCCTGTGGTACATCTGCAGATGCTCATGGTGTGTTTGTTTGTTTTTGTTTGCTTTGTAACTTATTTGTCACTAGGGAAGCCCCAAACTAGATGACAGGTATGCAATGTGGGACTGTATAATAAGTTTCTGTTTATGTCTGATTATGAAGGTTTTCATTTCCTACTTGGCTAAATGACCTTTGGACTGAAGCTGTCCGAAGTCTCTTTTGTCTAGATAGGGGGACTGTTTGTGACCTGGCAAGAAGTCTGGCCCCCTCTCCTCTGCTCAGCCTGATAACATCTGTGGGCTTTTCTTCTGTTGGTGTTCCACCTTGACTTGACTTTCCCTTAACTGACTAGATGTTCTCTCAGATTCTGAACAGCTGTTTCTTGATAGAGAGCTGAAACTAGTTTAGTCCTAAATGTGTCAATGAAATTAAAAGTCCTCTGTGTTTCCTCCGGTGTGTCTTGGCTGGTTTTGACGCCGGCCCCCCATGCCAAGGACCTGTGGTTCCGTTAGGAAACATCTCTGACTGCCCTCATATTCCAAAGTGGGCATTCTGTTGGTCTGAGGGCTGATGTTGCATGCATGACCACCACTACTAGCAATCTTTATGAACCCCCCTCCCCCACCTCACTCCACTTACTGAAGCTTCAAGCAATACTCATACAAACTGACCTAGGTACACTTCTGTGAAATGACTCTGGAACTTTAGCTTTTATGGAGGAGTGTTGGTAGCAGGTGTCTACATGTTGGAGCTGTCTCCATTTATATTGTAGGACATAAGGTACAAACTTATCTGTGGCATTTTAGATACATGAGCATTAAATCATTTGTTTTTGTAGCTCTTAAAGAAGGATTTCATATTGAAGGGCGGCATATTGAATGTATTGTCTTTGTTTTCTTCTGTTTATTAAAAGGAAATTGTACAAATCAGAGACGCATATGGGCAAGGCCAGCCAGGGAGATCCGTTTCCTTCAAATTCGAATGACAGGAGAGATAAATACAGCTGGTAGTTCAGTCACTGTGATCTGTAGGACAAGTGGTCTTGATTCGGTTTCTTGTTTCATGGTAATTAATGGTAAACATAGATCATCATGCTTAATAATGGTCATCAATCATTGGTAACAGTAATCAATCAATTGCTTATATGTATCCCTCAAATGCTTTTTGATTTATAATTTATTAAAACCGTTTTGTGCTCTTTTGAATGTGTATTAGTTGTTTGAAACGCAACTGATCTAGATGAAGCATACCAGTGGGATTTATTGTAGAGTTGATGACTCCGTGAAGACAGTACAGTAAGTATATGGTACATCGATTTGGTTAGGTTTTGGACCCTTATTTTGTCGGGTAATTATTGTTTTTCATCTTCTGCCTTGG
Source organism: Osmerus mordax (assembly GCF_038355195.1). Taxonomy (NCBI): domain Eukaryota; kingdom Metazoa; phylum Chordata; class Actinopteri; order Osmeriformes; family Osmeridae; genus Osmerus; species Osmerus mordax. The sequence goes on along the minus strand of NC_090062.1, from coordinate 9,938,570 downwards.
AAAGTATGTCGTAGCAACACTTATTGTGACTGTGCCACGAAGTATGTAGTTAAATATATTTCACTTTCATTTTAAAGCTACCTATTATCTTACGAGAGGTTGTGTGTGATGTTTGTGCGTCGAGTGTCGGAGGGGGTGTGTGTTCATGTGTGCATACGGGTATCTGGTTTTCAGTGTGTGGATAAGGAGGCGGGAAATGGCGACTAGCTACATATCGCAGTATCAGTTTTTAGACGGTCCCTGAACGAAGAGAAGTCGGATCACAGAAAAAAACTGACTGCTGCCCCCATCGTGGCTACCAGCAGCAGTTTGCTCGACCTGTCCCTTCGCTTTAGAGGCACTGCGGAGCACTGTAAAGTAAGTGAGGATTTTAACATGAGGGGGTGTGTATGACGTACAAATAAATATTTTCCTTTGATATTCAGGCACGTCTGCTAAGCTTCACGCTCTGTTTAGCTATTGTTGGCTAGCTAGCTAACCTAACGCGTTCGCAAAAATTCATGGCCTCCTTGGATCAGGCTAGTCCCTGAAACATTTGGTTTCCAACGACTCGATGTTTGTCGCTAATAAAATGTATAATCTGTAACTACTAAATGATCATATCCTCTCGTACTTTTCCTGATTAGGGAACTGTCATTTTACTTATTTGGGTTGGTAACGACTGGTTGTTACCATCATAACAACCCAGGGAACGTTCCGCTAGTGCGAGCTATATATCAGCATTCCAGCAATGCAATGGACATTCCCGGACCCAAGCTATTAGCCAGCTAAATTAGTTTGGTAGTTCATGGCTATGTCATTCTCTAGCTAACGTGTTTAAAGTATCGTTTTAAGATTGCTTTTTCTGTTCTTAGTTGATTTATTTCATAAGGCATTTGTTAACAAAAAAATGACTAAATGTTAACCATTGTATTCGCGACTAGCTTTACCTAATGCCATTAATCGACTAGCTTGGTAGCCTAGCCTTGCGGAACGGCAAGCAGCAGACAGACGGTCATGGCTAAATGCTGGAAGGTACGGATCCGCTGCATAGCTAGCTAACCATGTCAAATGCAAGTTTAATGAGTGGGCAATCTTAAAGGAAACTGAATATAATATAACAGCTAGGCCGCTTGCTACAAGATAGTTTCTAACGTCAGCTAATTATTTTGTTTGGCCCATTTGCTACCTGGGTGCAGGCAAGAAAGGTCTCCTTTCTTTTCCCGCTCAGTTTATGCGATGTGCATGCATTCTTCAGTATGTTGAAAGCGGCTACTTCAGTGGATGACTAATTAGACTTGACTTTATAGCGATCGAATTTTGGTTTTATCAAACACTTGTGCATTTCGTTAGCCTACCACTAATGTTTTATTAGGAGTGCACGTCGCATTGTTGTTTTCTGTAATGCCATGGTCGGTGTCAGCTCCTGCAGCCAGCGCATACCTGACAAGGGGAGATGGTTGAATTGGCTAGATATGACACTCACTTTCTCAACAAAGCTCAAGAGTTGGCTACACGGCACCACTGACAGGATAGTTAATTGACATTCCAGCCTATCTAATTACAGGAATATTTTTAATCCACGACGTGTTGGTTGTTTGTTCCACATTGTGGACTCTTGAGACCCAGCTGGGTGTCCTTTCACAGCACTGCTGCCTGCCTGGCAGAGGTAGATGCCTTCAGTGCCTCAACAGGAGGGCATATATCTGCTCTATCTCCTGCTTACTCTGGCCTGTGGGCACATTTAATACAGGATATTTTTAAATGGTCTCTTGTGTTTCATCCCTGTTCTGATACAAACCAGATGTAGTGTAGAACGATGCAATGAGTGGTGGAGTTGGACGGATAGAGTAGCACACACACGCACAGTCTTTCTGTAACGTGTGTGTTTTTCTGGCACGGAATCTGACAGGTCCAGGACATGCCTGAACACATTTTCAGCCAGTTGTTCTTATGTAATTGCACTGGTTGGTAGGATGGGGCCAACAAGAATAGTTCTCCCTCGCTGGGGTTTGTTAATGTGCTTGTCTGCACAGACTTTCATCCATCTAGTCAGTTTTCAGTTTGAGCAGAGACACCCCCAGAGGGTGGATGGTATGGGAAGGCACAGGTTCCTAATAGGGCAATGAGAAAGGAAAAGAGCATGTTTAAAGTGTTGGAGCAGGGCCCTGGCACAGTTGAGACTGGGGGAGAGGGGGGGGGGGGGCTGCATTGGTGAACCATATAGTGAAGGAAATGGGATCCTGAACACAACCAGATGTTTTGCTGCTGCACGCTCTGTGTGCTGGACCAGTGCTTTTTCTGTGTTTGTGCAAGACCAGTACTTTTTCCGTGTGTGTGCGTCGATTGAGTTTTCTACTCCGTTGAGTTGACCTAGACTATAGTAGTTGAGCGCCATGTCCACTGGTAACTGGTCTAAAACTATAGTACTCTGCTAGCTTTATGACAAAGTTAACAAATTCTTGCTCTCTCTTGCTCTCCCCCCCGCTCCCTTCCCCCCCCAGTCTTGCATGTGACTGCTAAGACGATGAGGCTGAGAATGCGCAAGGCTTCTCAGCAGCCTAACCCCGCCCATGCGGCACGCCCCTCCAGGACCAAGAGGAGGCACTCTGAAGTGGAGGAGGACACGCCCCCCAGTGGGGGGAGGGGACTTCTGTCCACCATCAAGAAGTTTATCAGAGGGAATGCCGTCAAGGTGAGCCCCTTCACCACCACCACCAATTGTCGTTCCCCCAAGCCTTCACCATCTGATCTGGGATAGCAACACCTGTACAGAGGAAGAGCACATGCTTTAAACTATCTCATGTGAGATCAGACATTACCTCAGTGAATGAAGGAAGGCTGCATTTATACTATTGGAACAAGGCCAAAGTTGAGCTTCGACCAGCCCATTGTTGCAGTTAACCTGTGTACTGTACATGGTGTGACATGCAAGCTTGGTGTTGCGTAAGTCTATGTTGGCTGACCACTCCGGATTTAGCTCTCAACGTTTACCATGTAAATCTACTGTTTGTCAGGAGACAGTGTCGTGTTACCTAGAAATGTGTGGCGGAATGCAGCTGCCTGGCAAGGACTCTGACTGGGAGCTAATTTTAGCCAGGCTCAGAGTTTCCCTTCTCTCTCGCTCCGTCTGTGTCTTTCGCTCTCTCTCTCGCTCTCTCACTCTCTCTCAGGTGGAGCAGGAGAACTCTGCTAAGAGAACACGGCTCCACTGTGATGTGGACAACAACTTGATCACCTCCACACCACAGGGCGGTGATCCCCCCAGGAGGACCGTGGCCCGGGGGGGCAGGAGGGGCTCTGTCAATGGAGGTGAGACATTTATTTTCTTATGCTGACTTCTTGGAACATTCATGTTCAAGCTCCTCCCATTAATAGGCAGGTGTCCTAACGTGGATTTTAGGACAGGACCCCAGGGTGTTTTGGGATATGCTATTCCCCAACATCGCTTCTTACGGAGTATGTGCTGCTGCTGACCTTTAACCCCTGCTGCCACAGAGGCCACCAACCATGACAGGAGTAAGGCTGAGAAGGTCAACGGCAGGCTGGAGGAGGTGGACGTTGTCAGCCCCCCCAGAACCACCCTGCTGGGAACCATCTTCTCCCCTGTCTTCAACTTCTTCTCGCCTGCCAATAAGAATGGTGAGACGACCTCAACTGTTCAACCTAACCTACCATACCTTCTATTCTATCATACATCTCCCCTGTTCTTCTATTCTACCATGCATCCCACCCACTGGTCCTTCCCCGGTCCTCCTACTCTACATATGCATCCTACCCTTCCCCACCTTTTACTGTATCCTGTCTCCTACCCCATCAATCCACCATACCTCCTGGGGGGGGGGGGGGTCTGTGCATTGTTAATCCTGATTGGTTTTCCCCCAATCAGGCTCTGATTCGCTGGGGCAAACGGTGGAAGCAGAAGAGATTGTGAAGCAGCTGGACATGGAACAGGTCGAGGAGACGCCCACCTGCACGCTGGAGGTCTGTACCTCCACACCCCTGTACCCCCCTGTCCCCCCGGTCCTACGGCCCCCCCACCCTCCAGAGGCCCCCCAGGAACAGGCGGAGATGGAGCCTGATGCTGACCTGCCCCCCCTCACAGGTGAGCAGGGAATGGCAGTTATGGTGAATCATGCCTCCCTACTATTGATGTGAGTTTTGAACAATATTTAATTATTGTTAATTGATCCATGGCTAATGACAGATCTCTTCAGTTTGCATTACCTGTTCTAACTATTCTTATTATTCTCTCCCTCATTCTTTACTCTCTTCTACCTCCTAACTCTCGTTCCTCCACCCCTCCCCATCCTGCCCAGCCCCTGGTATGCTACCGGAGGCGAGTTATGTGGAGGTTCAGCCCACTGTCCCAGCAGAGGGCACCTATGAGGAGGACTGGGAGGTCTTTGACCCGTAAGTACTAAAAACTATATTTCCCAAAACAAGTTTCTTTTTTGTTAATGGTGATGGCTGTACTTGGTTGACTGTACTTGGTTCACTATGTGCTGCTAGTCTGTTTTCCTGGCTGGTTTATGATGTGGCCTCTGTTTCTGCTTGCGGTCCAGCTACTTCTTCATCAAACATGTCCCTCCCCTGACTGAGGAGCAGCTCACCCGAAAGCCAGCGCTGCCTCTGAAGACCCGGAGCACCCCTGAGTTCTCCCTGGTTCTGGACCTGGTCAGTACCTTCACCTCCACCCTCTCAGAACCTGTCCAATATCAGTCTGTTACCTGCCTTCCCATATCTCTGTGTCTGCTTCCAGGATGAAACGCTAGTCCACTGTAGTCTGAATGAGCTGGACGACGCAGCTCTTACCTTCCCTGTCCTCTTCCAGGATGTCATCTACCAGGTACAGGCTTGGTCTTCTAACAACTTCCTTACTAGGGAGCAACCTGGCCAGCAGGGGGCAGTGCTGCCCTGAGTTTAGTTTCCCACTGTCTTCCTATAAGCTGTTTTTGGTAGAACACAGCTTGAGTATGAACGTTTTTATAATTGGCTTTATTTTAATTCATCGTTTAACTTTCTTTGTTTTGCTGTCTCGTGTTTGTTTGCAGGTGTACGTGCGGCTGCGGCCTTTCTTCAGAGAGTTTCTGGAGCGCATGTCGCAGATCTACGAGGTCAGATCCTGATTCAAGTTCTTTCATTTGAATAGAGGATGTGGTGGTGGTGTGGCGAGGCATTCATCCCTGTGTGTGTTTGTCTTACAGATCATCCTCTTCACGGCCTCTAAGAAGGTGTACGCAGACAAACTGCTCAACATCCTGGACCCCAAGAAGCAGTTGGTTAGGTGTGTGTGTGTGTGTGTGTGTGGCTGGAGCAGGTGTTGAATCACATGTGATATTCAGTTGTCAGAGTTGTGGTTTAGCTACATTATTGATAAAGGGCCCTGAACCAGGTCATTGATTTGTTTTTTTCCTCTACTTCTGTCTCCGTCGTTGTGTCTGTAACTGAAGACACCGCTTGTTCCGTGAGCACTGTGTCTGCGTGCAGGGCAACTACATCAAAGACCTCAACATCCTGGGACGAGACTTGTCCAAGACCATCATCATAGACAACTCACCTCAAGCCTTCGCATATCAGGTGACCCCTCTCATGAACTATGCATCTACCCTGGGGTTCAGAGGTCCAACACTAAGTCACACACACACACACGTGTGCTCTCTGTTCCAGTAGTAGCAGTATATTTTTCCTGGGTGTTTAGTTCTCCAACTGACTGTTTGTCTAGCTGTCTAATTGTGTGTGTGTGTGTGTGTGTGTAGCTATCAAATGGCATCCCCATTGAGAGCTGGTTCATGGACAAAGGCGACAGTGAGCTGCTGAAGCTGGTACCCTTTTTGGAGAAGCTGGTGGAGCTGGTAGGATCTCACAAAATATGGATCCATAATGTACCAATCAATACTGAATCAATCATTATTCTACAGTTGTACCTGACCACTTGGCTGTTTGCTCCCCTCCCAGAACGAAGATGTGCGGCCACACGTCAGAGAGCGATTTCGTCTGCACGACCTGTTGCCCCCAGACTGAGACGTAAAGCAGGACTGCTGCCCCCGGACGCCAGAACTGACTGACCCCTCCCTCACAGACGCTGTACAGAGCCCCTTTGGAACACCTGCTACAGACATTGCCATTGCGCTTGATATTTTAGCCTTTTCTCTAAACCTATGATGTTCCTGCATTTCGTTGTCCTGCATACTTGCATTTAAAGCAACTTGAGAGAAAAAAAGGACATTTTTTCAAAGCAAGAATTTTTAACTGTATAGACCCAATTCACAAACTTTTAGGGAGACTGTGAAGGACTCCTCCTGTCCCATTGGTTGGCTGCCGGGTCCTACACAGCCCCCTCCACCCGCTGCAGCAGGTGCTGTCTGTATGGGCTGACCGTCTCACCAGAAGAAGAGGATGATCTCACACTGGCCTGAGACCCTCTGGCTCCAGACCCCTCCCCTCTGGCTCCAGACCCCTCCCCTCTGGCTCCAGACCCCTCCCCTCTGGCTCCAAGCCCTCCTGCTCCAGGCCCTGATCTCTGGTGCTCTACATACTGGACACTCCGTTGGCAAACGTATGGCCTGTTTTTGTGTAGCTGTTTCTCTGGTTGGGCTCCTATTTTGGAGGATTTTGCCACCTTTTACCCTGTAGTGTTAGGACCTCATGATGCATTCCTCTGTGTCTTCTGTTCTAGAGCCTCTTAAACAGTTGTTTTCCTTGAACAGCCTTGATCCTGCTAAATATCTACACAATCTGGACTGGTTCCTGCTCTCCGTAACTACATGGAGATGTTAAGAGACTAGTGTCCCTTTTTCTTGTCAGATCAAGAAGAATTGATCCTGATGTTCTGTTTATGGTGTGTAGTATTCAAAGGTTTAATTGAGTGGTGAGGGCAGGGGGGGCTTGGATTTAGTGGATTGGATTAACAGCAGATCCGGAATGGTGTCAGTTTGGCTTGGAGGTTTTACACACATACACAAACACATAAAAAAAGAAAACGGTTTATTTCTGCTCTTTTGTGCTGTAGATATCTGCTTTGTGTAACCGGTCATTTAGGAAGCTGGAGTACTCTTGGGCTTTCGTGTGAACCTCCAGTTACGGTTCTATACAATGTTCCTATAATCTGTAAGTTTTTATCCCTGACCAGCTATACCAGATCAGTACAGATGACATCTGTCTCAGTGGGTGGAGGGGGACATCCCAGAGTTCTCAGTAACCAGGTGACGGCTGGCAACACCAGAATTCTGAGCCGCCAACATTCTCCTCAGTTCCAGGTGGACAGTGTCACCTGAGGTGTGAGGGCACTGGAAGGAGATGGAATGTCTCACTGTTCTTCTCGACCCACATCTGCCATGTAGAATGTTTCACCTTTTTATTAATTGATTTTTACTTGTGTACTTTTTAAAGCCTTTTTCTTCTAAGTGCAGTTGAAGTATGTTAATGTCGATGCAGAGGTTTATGGCTGAATGTGTGTGTCCTGGCTTTTGGAGAGCTGTAGACCAGGATGCATTAGTTGTAGTGGACCCCAGACCCTCATCTCCTCCAGTCAACTCTCCTGGACCATGATCCCAGAGAGGCTTCCCCAGCCCTGCTGATGGATGCTCATCAATGGTGCCATACTACCCTTCCTCCCCAGTCTAAACAGTCTTTTATCTTCCTCTACAATGTAAAGATGTCCAGAGACAATCAAATTCTGGAAGCTTGTCACACCAGCCCCTAGGCTGCCCCTATTGGCCTCCAGACTCTCCTCTCTCTGTAGAGACTCACTAGAACCAGACTAACAGATCAGATCTAGTCAGCAGTGTTGTATTGAGTGTATTGACTATGAATGTAAAGTGTTTTCCAGTTTTGAGGGGGGGGGGGAGGGAGTTATATAGTCCATGTGATCCAAAGGATCTAGTCTTTTTGTATTTTTATCTTCCAAATCTTAAAAGATGAGAGAAAAAAAAAACATGGTTTGGTTTTATTAACCAAAAGTTGTCATTGTTATTGAGAGGTAAAGATCTGCTGTTCAGTTATTGTAGTTCCCCACCATGCAGACTTGGTGAGAAGACTCTTATTAGTTCCCATATGTGTTTATGGTCCAGTGGCCTGGTTTTCTCAGCTCATTCAGGTCCTGTTAACACCAGTGGTCATCTAAACCTTGGGCCAGGCCAGAATATCCATCCACAGTGACACCAACAGAACTAGAACCAACCCATGAAAGACCCAAAGCTCCATCTGACCTGGCCCAGCTCTGTGGGGTGTGACCCCTCTGTGTTCTCAAGGGTTGTGTTTTCTGAACAGCTTGGTGATGCTAAGGATGTAGGTGTTGATGGAGACCCAGTTCATTTGTGCATTACCAGTTTATTATTGTACAATGGGGTGTACAGTACATGCAGCTTAAAAAAATCCTTAAAATAAGGACTCTTTTTGTATTTTTGATTTCAAAAGGCATGTCATATCTACTTTTTAAATGTATTAATGAAGATTTAACTTTACATCAGCAGGAGTGTTTTCTTACAAATATCTGTATGTTTAGTTTAGCGCGTTGTCACTGACCCGTAGAAATTTAGCATGTAGAGAATACGCTTGCATTTGTGGGAAAGTCCTGAATAAAATTTTAATCATGGCACTTTTTCTGCAGAAAAAAAAAAGGGTTTCATGTCTCTTCCCCATAAAATATCCGTAAGCCTACTCGGGACAGAATTAGTCCTAATCATGTATTTTAATTGGGATATTTAAAGGTAAAGTTTGCTTGCATGCATTTTCTTTCGGGGCGATACACAATTTTTGTGTTGCTGTTAGTATACTCTGTTAAGGCAAGTTATGGATATTATCTTGAGTTACATAGTGTATCCTATGCATCTCATCATACAGAGGTGTTAGAAGGGCTAATGTAAATCTACACAACATGGTCTATTGTACATTCCACACGTTACTTTGCACAAGTTGCCACACTGGGCCCCGGTGGTCATCTTAAAGCACCCTGTCTGGCAGGTGTGTATATACTGCTTCTACCACTGTTGTAGAGAGACATGAGCTCCGGTTACTCACATTGGTCTGAGAAGACCTAATCAACTCGCCGTATTAATATTTCAGCACCCAAGACGCCGTGTTTGTTTGCAAATCCGGACGTAGAATTTCACAGCCGTCCTTTCGCACCTTTTTTTGCGTCGGTTCTTAATTAGGCTACTTTAGACCGTGGGTAGGGTTGCAACTGGACAGGGGAGAAGAGCTAGAGTCGACACCCTTTGGAAAGTAGTGACTTTGCTGTGAGGCAGTGTATCGTGTAAGTGGAACTATCCAACTTGACAAAGATATCTGAGAATTTGAAGACGTCTTTGGAACGAAGAACTAGACTACCTGAAGGATTCAGAAGAACCGTTTTAATTATTTTCGATGCAAAATTTCACGAACCAAAATTCAAAGATGTCGCTTAATATCGGTTTTGTGGTGGCACAACTAAAATGGTTTTGTCATCCAACTGGATAGATTAAAACAGCGGTTGTCTGCTTTCGTGGTAGTTTTCCTAAACATCATAGTGGAATAAACGTAGACTATAACCTGCTGCTCATGACAATGGGGCGAGTAATAAGCCTACAAACATTTTGCGTATTAAGCATCTTCATTGGTAAGTAGGCTATTCCGCTGGTCATACTTTAAAGTAGGCACATTGCTGGGTTGATACATTTATATTAATGCGCACATTTCTTTTTTTCAGACATGATGTATGGTGGTAACGCTAGACAGGTGCGCTCGCTGCCCCAAACTGTTGCTCGAAAGGATCCCGGGGTCTCCAGCCAGCTTGATAAGAACATACTTGAACTGATTGAGCGCCTTCATGCATTATCCGGAAAAAAACTAAACACTGGCCCCAGCGTCCGAAGCGGCATCCCTCCAGAGCCTCAGATATCCGGACAACCGACGAGCCGGGCTGGTGGTACCACGTTCACAATGCCGGGGGGCATAGACTTTAGTAGCTACTATGGAGTCTTGAGCGGAATATTAGCCGTATACGGGCCGCTACTTAAAGAAAGGTTTGTAGAGAACCTTCCAAAAACTATAGTATGTATTTTATCCGGGAGACAGGACTGTGGATTGGAAGCCGAGCTGACCAGAGCAATATCGCTTGAACTGGGCAAGCCTTTCCTAGAGCTCCTGTCATCGCTCACATCTCAGACCTGCCCTAGCAGGAGCGCGGAGCTACCCAGTTTCCTCAACTCTTATCTTAGAATGGGGGACGCCAACAGGACTATCTCTCTTCAGGAGATGGTCATAACAGCTCTGTCTCAGCTACCACTGTCTGGCAATCTGGTCTCCGCCCTCAGTGGCCTTGTGGACATGACGTTCCCTCCTATTGTCACATATTTGACAGATTTCCTGATAACTTTTATTCAAACTCCCATGGACTATGTCAAACTAGGACTGCAGTTAGGAATCAAGATTCCCTCCATAGACCAAAGTGGGCAGTGCCAGCAAGGTATTACTATTCAGGCCACAATATCCACTCAATTGATCAAACTGATCACATGTGTGTTTAGGATTCTGATTACATGTGTCTTCCTGTCTCTCCACAGGGGACCTCAAACAGCTCATCATGTGGTAAGCAATGATGTAGCATCTACTGAGTGACTTCTGAGTGAGGCACACAGCATCACTGCATGCTGTGATGTGACATAGTAGAGAATCAAGATGAGACTTTTCAAAAACGGAACGTCATGGTGTGACCTTCCTAACCTGAGGGGAAAGAGACAGGCAGGATGGTTGGCTCTCTCTCTAACAGGTGTGTTTTCTCCAGGGGGATGAGCCACAATGTGACCTGGTCGTTTGGTAATGCCATCCTGGACATCTTCCTGGGTCCAGGGCCAGCCCCTTGCTACCCAGCCTCAAACTGTCAGAACCCCACTGGCCCCGTCAGCCGTTCCCTAGACAGCAGCATTGCCTTGGACCCCCTGACCTGTGACCGCCACACCCTGGCCCACTTCAATGACACCTCCTGCCCTGACATCATCAAAAAGGGACAGCAGGGCCTTGACCCGGGCTCCACCTCCCTGCTGACGTTCTGCCAGGCTCTGAGCACGCTCAGTAGTGCCCAGCTGGAGCAGGTGTGGAGCACCTCCTGCCAGATGGTTTTGGGGGTGACCATGCCCCTGATGCAGAGAGCCTCCTGTATGTTAGAAGCCCCGCTTACCTCGCCACCACCCCGCGCTCCCTCTCGAGTCGCCAGGGCAGCCGTCAACCTCAACTCACTTGCTTGCAACTATGGCAATTGGTCAGGAAGTGGACAGGTGATGATTGTTGATTGGTCAGTGTTTGGTTTGGAAATGATCAGTGTCCTGGAAATACTCTTTTTAGATGTCTTTCTCTCTGTCTCTCTCTCACTCACTCACTCTCTCTCCCTCAACCAGGTAGATGCAGGGCTGGTGACCCTTTGCAGTGAAAATGATCATGACGAGTTTGTGAGACGTGTGTGTCAGAATGCCTCCACGATGAAGAAGCTTCTGTTAGACCCTCAGAACACTTGGCTGTGGGGCTACTGCTCCAACACCACCCAGAACTATGTGGTGTCCCAGTTCTGCAGGTAACATCACACATCACTAAAACCTTACTGTTTATGCAGTGTGGACACATCTTCTGTCCTCACTTAAAGGTGATTAAGTCTCTCTCAGTCCAAGCTGCATGGACATGGTCGAATTAATGAATAAAAAAATCCAAAACATCTTCTTCCTGACCATCTTCCTCCTCCTCAGGTATGACATGTGGCTGGCGGAGGGTGTGGTAGACCCATCCCTGGTGGCGTTCTGCTGGGAGCAGGATCAGGAACGGTTCAAGGCCCTGCTCTGTGATGACTTGAATTTTTTCGTGGTTCTGTACTCCAACCCAGCCAACAACTGGCTGCAACCCAACTGTACCATGGCACCGCCTCCAGTGGACACCAACACCCTGGTGGCCGAAGAGTGCAACTACGCCAGCTGGAAGGACATGAAACAGGTTACCATGAACACAGTGTCCCTGTGCGTTCAGTACGACCCCCAGAGCTTCATCTATGTCGTCTGTAGCAACTCCACCTTCCTGGCTGCGCTGTTGCATATCCCCGGCCTTGACTGGGTGAACGACTACTGTGCTCTCAACGGGAACGCCCCGCATACAGAACCCCCATCCTTGTTCAACATCCAGGACTGGTGTAACTATCAGTTGTGGGGTGGGCTGATGATCGACTCCTCCATGGTGGGCCTGTGTTGGCAACAGGACCAGCTCAGCTTCTCGAAGAATGTGTGCTGCAACATACCTCTATTTGAGCAGTTGACTCTTGACCCCCAGAACTCCTGGCTGATGTCAGTATGCTCTGAGCAGGACAATTCACTTCTGATTTCCCAGCTGTGCCACTATGCAAACTGGAACCAGCCCATCATTGTTGACATGACGGACTTGGCGTTCTGCGCCGAGTTCGACCCGCTCAACTTCACTCGTCGGGTCTGCTCCAACAGAACCGTGCTGCAGAACTTGCTAGCCAACCTGGACAACACCTGGCTGCTGCAGCACTGCGCCAACCAGACAGGGGGGGCCGAGGGAAACCTGCTGGGCTTCAGGCCAGCCGTGCAGTGCCAGTACAAGAGCTGGTCCATCTCCATACCGGACCAGGCGCTGCTGGCTCTGTGCTGGGACTACGACCAGGCAAACTTTGTCTCCTCCATCTGCCCAGACGCTGGCCTCCTGGCTAAGCTGATCCGAGAGCCCTCTGCCGTCTGGGTGGGCCAGCTGTGTGCCACCTACACCAGCCACATCTCTGTGAATGGCAGTAGCAGCATGGAGGGGGCGGGGGCGGGGGCAGGGGCAGGCCAGGCATGCCTGGTCAGGGATATTGTGCTGAGGTTCAACTGGACCTGCTCTGCTGACTTGACCCCAGCCTGCAGCCCTGGAGCCAGTCCAACCATGGCCCTGCAGGTCAGAACACAGACCAGAGCTAACCCGAACCCTAACCCTTAACATCAATGTGTGTAAACTTCATCTTGTTACTATGCTGACATGGTGTGTGTGTGTGTGTGTGTGATCAGATGCTGCTGAGGTGTGGTGTGGAAGCCTTAAGCCCTCGTCTGCACAGCGTGCTGCCTCAGAGTGAAAAGTGGCTGGTGGGACAGGCGTCCACTGTGGTGATCCTGGTCGCTATGGAGGAGAACCTGATGACGTCACTGCCTGTGACGGAGAACATACGTCTGGGCGTGCTGGAGGATGTGGTGCTCTACATGGAGAGGGAGAGCAACTTAGAAAACAAGAGGGTCTTGCTGCAGTGTTTTGGGGTAGGCACAGTTATGAATGAATGAATGAATGAATGAAGGAATATGAAAGAGAGAGAGAGAGAGAGACTATCCACAAGTGCTCTCCGTGAGCTGCCCGTTTTTAGGTGTGGAGGTGATTCAGTCATATCCGTTACACTGCTGTTGTAACCGACCTCCTCACCTTGTCAGCTGCAAGTGTTTTCTTACACTCTCCTGTCATGGCTGAAAATCTCTTCCTCTGTGTGTAATCTCCACTGATAAGACATCTGATTTGATAGTACGTATGACAAGCTGACACCAACACTCTTTGTTCCTAGTTGTTGTTGATGGTGTTGATGATGGTGTGTGTTTCTGTGTGTGTGTGTGTGTCCTCCACAGAAAGTGCTGACCGGTCTGATGCTGACCAGAAGAGATGTGACCAGTGATGGATTCTTTCACATCAAGGTAAGCTATACGACCTAACACTGACAGAAGATCAGGTTGACAGTGTTTTAACCTGGGTCAGTGGTTTACAGTTGTGTGTGTGTGTGTGTGTCCTCCAGGAGTATTTCAAAATCCCCCTGGCCAGTCTGACGGAAGTACTGAGAGCTGTGGACATCAGCACTGTCAGGCAGATCCTCCAGTACTTCAACAGAAACAAAGATGCACTGAAGGTGAACTAGAACCTGCTTTCTCTCGGCTCTTTCTCTCTTCTCTTCCTACTGACATTTAATTCCATCAAATATGACTCTCAGCCAGTGCTTTTCTGCCAGAACAAAATGCTATATGGGAACACAGGCTGGAGACTGACAGCTAGCATTGTTAGTTAATGTGGAAGGGAGAGATGCTTTGTTGAAGCAATGTTGCAAACACAATGTTAGAGATCTTTCATGTAATTATGAGAAGTTATTAATGGGAAACACTGCCCCCAGCTCTCTTATGTAGACTATATATGTGTAGAGAATAGGATTATAAAACAAATTAATGAAGGATGAACATAAAACTATTTATCCCCCACCTTTCCAGCTCTCAGAGGCCTACGTCTCCACCATGGTGTCGGTCTTGTTCCAGACACAGCTTTCCAAAGATCCCAGTCTATTCCCAGAGCTGGCTCCTCTCCTGGGCCTGGCCAGCCCAACGGACATCCAGGCCTTCCCCAGACTGCAGGACAACCTCATTGTGTGAGTCAAATCGAGTGCACCCCATATCATCAAAACGTTCAGCTACATACACAACCTCCTGAGGTGCATACAGTATTATTTATCTTTTGTGCACCCCTATCTTTCTTTCTTTCCTTCTCAGGAAGACCACCATCAACGACAACTTGGTTCACCTCTCTCTGGAGAAGCGCTGGGCGTTTGGCCGCTGGTACAGGCAAGCGTTGGGCCCTGGCAACATCACGGCCGGAGGTCTGACGGTGGTCCGGGATACTGGGAACTTAATCACTTGCTTACCCTTTGTCCTCTTCCAGCTCCTCTCCCCTGCTCAGGTAGCACACACATGTTCTTTGTAGCTGGCTGTATGGCTGAGAAATGACAGAAGCAGGGTTAAGGGCAGCAGGGCCTAGCCACCCGTTCCTGGTTGTTTTTTACTCCATGTTCAATATGTCATTCCTCTTCTTCTTTTCTCCTCTCCACTCCCCTCTTCCTCTCCTCCCTCCTCCTCTCCTCCCTCCCCCTCCCCTCCTCCTTGCTCCTCAGATCCTGGACGGTCTGGATGTTCTCCTGAGGAATCCTCTCACTCTCCTACAGCAGCAGTTTGTAGCTCAGAGTGTCTTTGGCACTTTCAGGAATCTGACAGCTATGCAATTCCATAGGTCAGACCCCCCCTCCCCCACACTCTTTCTGTTTCAAACGCTCATTTAAAAATTATGTTAAAGCTTGTTCTCTGTTGTGAGTGTGTGTGTTCAGGCTGGGGAATCTGTCATGCCTGGCTGAGCCCCAAAACCTGCTGTTGTACAAAGACTCTGAGGTCTTTTCTGGCATCCAAGACAAGATCAGGAGCTGCGCCATCCACGGTGTCAGCCTACCTAGCAACATGGTACCTGTTTATGGATGTTTTTGTGTCTGTCTGTCTGTCTCTATATCTGTGCGTTCTTGCGAGTGTGTGTTTGCTTGCCCTTGTGTTTTTGTGTTGACCCCTTATACGTCCTTCACCAGATCTCCAGTCTGTTCCTGAACACCAGTGATCTGAAATCGCCTGGGTCCCTCTCCTCAGCCCGCCTCTCCCAGCTCGCAGATTTTCTTCCCTGGCTAGGCATTGACTTCTTGCAGAAGCTCAACCAATCACAGCTCAACCTTTCTCTTCCTGCCTTATCTGCTGTGACCTTCTCTTCTGCAGAGGTACTAAGCCAGCCAATCACATGCATCTGTTGACATTGTATGTATTGGAATCAACAAATGGTAGTGGATGAGTTACATATCAGCTAATCATACAGGTAACATTAGGTTACAGTATTACGTTGAATGTGTTAACAGGAAGTGTGTCAGAGAGCTAGGTAACACAGTCCTCTTTGGATCAGCCAGTCCCAGATGGTTTGGTTCCAGTTGGTTACCAGGTTCAACAGATGACAGCCAGCCGGCAGGTCGTCTCACGTGGCTTGAGACGGAGCTGACCTGCAGTCTGACAGCTGCTCTACTGGCACCCAGACACCATCCGACTCTGGATGAATAGAGCAGCAAGGAGGGGAGGGGAGAAAGGAAGGGAGAGTAGGAGAGAGTGTTCAGGTAGTGATGAGTTTCCTATTGTTTGTTCTAGGCTGCTGTAATTGTGGACAAGTTGTCCAGCAACACTGTAAGTATTTGACCGAAGGAAAGTGTGTGGTTTAGCCTCAACTTCTTGCCGTGTATGTTGTGGCTACTTTTAGTGATGCTTTCTTACCCTTTCTTAACACATCCTCTCCTTTTCTTTTCTTTACTTTTGTCCTTACATCTCCCCTGTTGCTTCCCCTCGCCCCCCTTCAGCTATTTGCCCAAGGGGGGCTACAGCAGCTGGGGTCCCTGGTGAAAGGGGTGAAGGTGGAAACCCTATGGAGCCTGTCCTCCAAAACACTGCTATCCTCACTGCCTGCCATGGCCCTGCCCAACCTCACCCTCAGCCCTTCACAGGCCAACGCTGTGGCCAGCAAACTCTGGGTATGACTCAAACACATACGTTTACGTAGGAACATATCATGCGCACACATAAACACATCCACTTGTCTGAGTATTGTGATGTTGTGTGGATGCAGGGCTCTGTGAATGTGACAGCCTGGCTGGACCAGGTGGAACCTCTCCTCTCCAGCACCCCTCTACTGAGCCTGCTGTCCCAGGCACGCCCCCTGATGACCAATACTTCCTCTACAAACACACGCCCCTGGAACACCCAGCAGGTACACACATACACATACACACACACACACATATACACACATAATATCACTGGCTTGTGTTTCTGTGGACAGCAGTCAATATAACCTGACAAATGTGTTTGGCAGCATGTCAGTGTTTGTGTGTGTGCATGTGTTTGTGTGTGAATTTCCGTCAGTGTGATTATGTATTTGTCCAGGCTGCCTGTCATGAGAAGGTGTGTCTGACAGAGTGCTGATGAGCAGCTGAATTATTAACCTCCAGGAGAAGGTGGGGTGGTTGTGTAACCTGGGACTCTGTTAACAAGACACACTCATCCATCTGACACGCTCACAATCAGTCTGGTTTGATGGAAATAGATCTCAGTGGGCGGTGTCAAAGTAAATCATAGATGATTAACTCCAGCTACAATCAATCAGAACAACACCAGGCCAATGTGAACAATGACAATTTTCCATCCCATTGATGGCAGCAGTAATGGTTTGTGGTCTCTCTCCAGGCCCAGGCTCTGTTCCAAGAAGTGATGAACATCAAATCAAACCTCTCCCCACAAGCTTTCCTGTAAGTCTCCCCTCTCTTCCTCATGTGGACTGTAACCGTGTGCTTAATTCATTTGAATAAACTTTCCATAGAAAGCCTCAGGAAGTAAACTGTCTATGTTGTGTGTGTGTGTGTGTGTGTCTGTGTGTCTGTGTGCTTGTGTATGTGTGTGCATGTGCAGTGCCCTAGGTACCATTGGCCCAGGTGCAAGCTGCAAGGTCCTGAAGAAGCTCTTCTTCTCTCAACCCTCCTCTTCCTCCCTACGGAGTCTACTGGTCTTCCTCAGAGAGCAGCCTGTCCCTCTACACACCTCCTTGGTAACACACTCACAAACCTGTCTGCCAGTGGTATGACCATGGGTCCAAGTGTTACTGACCAGATGTGTGTGTCCCCTCTACCTGACAGACAAAGTGTGTGATAGAGGAACTGTACAAGCTGGACCTGTTCTCTAATCTGCTAGGGGAGCTGGGGGCTCAGTTGGCCCTGGCCATGACGTATGTTTCACAACATCAACAGAGACATTTGATTAGATATGACAAAAAGGTATTGACAAAGCCATTGGCAATACAGACTAATCACCATGGCATCTTCTTCTTGTGCTTTCTCTCTCCGACTCTCTCTCTCTTTCTCTCTTCTCTATCTCCATCTCTCTCTCTCAGGGTGAGCACCATTAAGAAGTTCCCTTCAGACATGATGAACAGCCTCAGGAAGATGATCGTCCAGGAGCCGCGCCACTTCCTGTTGCTCCCCAGGACCAAGCAGGAACTGCTGGTGGACAAGATGGTGCAGACCCTGGTCAGTCCCCTTCCCTCTATTACTCCCCTTTCTCCCTATCCTCCCTCCTCTCGATCTCTACCCTCTCCTCACTTATCTCCCTCCCCTCCCTTCTTCTTTCTGACAGCTGTCATCAGTTTGTAACTGGGTGCTGAGGTTACCAGGTTACACTGTGTTCATGTGTCTAAGATGTTGTTCCCATGACAATCCTCTCTCCAGGAGATGTACACAGGACAGTACACGCAGGAAGAGTTCCAGTCGCTGGGTGTCATGGCGACCAGCGTGGTTGACGAGATGTTTGTCCAGCTGGATCGCAAGTTCCTGATGGACAGCGTGGAGCTGCTGAGAACCCTCTGCTACAGTAGCAGCAAGAGAGACCTGATGGCCCTGATCCTGCAGGAGCCAGCCATCTTTGGGTAGAGGACATGCGCACACACAGTCACACACACTCACACAAGCACTCATACATAACACACACAATCTCTCCTCAGATGGGTAACATGTGTCTCTCTGCTCCCTCAGACCGGTCCAGAACTGGACCACAGCAGTTCTGAACCAGGTGGATCGCTTCATCTTCTTCCTGCCTCCAGACAAGCTGAAGCTTTTACCCCCGGTACCATTCTCTCCTTCTCTTTGCTTCTTTTCTCCACTTTTCTCCTGTCTTCTCCTCTTCTCTCTTCTATTCTTAGGATGGCCACAGTGTGTTTGATGATGGTATAATGATTGTGTATTGGACCTTAGTGTCTAGTGGTGGATAGTGTGTCCTGATTTGTGTGGAGGTGTTGAGCTGGCGACAGGACACCAGGCACTAGGCCAGGCTGTACCATGCTCAGACGGGTCAATTGAAACCTACCTGATGGTGTCAGGTCTCCTGGAGGTGTCAGGATCTTAGGTGCTGTCCAAGTCAGTCCCGTTCATGTTATGTGTGTGTGTGTGTGGTCCACAGGCTCTATTGACCCAGGGTCGTATTGAAAGGTTGTTCCAGAACCAGCGGCGGTGGGAGGGGGAGGAGATGGGTGCCTTATGCATGGCGGGGCGGGACCAGGAAGAGAAGGTGGCGCTGTTTGGCAGAGAGCAGTTCCTGCTCCAGTATTTCTTGGGTTTCCTCACCATGGGCCGGCTCACAGGTGAGGAGCAGATTGAGATCAGCTCTGTGTGAACGGTACCTCTCTAGATACCCAACTAACTTGTTATTAAATAAAACACAGTTGTTTACATGACTCAGCAAACAATCCAATTATGTCTGACCCTTGATCTCTCCGTGTCCAGCCCCCACGCTGGTCCCAAGCTGTGAGAACCTGAAGTCCACTGCCCCCTCGGCCTGGAGCATTGGCAGCCTGACAGGCATGTCCAATGATGCCTTCACCAGCTGCCTGGAGCTCATCGGCCAGGACCCCTTCCTCACCCCCTATGAGCTCACTGTGCTGTTGAAGAAAACCAATCAGGTTGGTTGGGGTCGTTTCAATATCCACTGAGCCTAGAGGTCTCAGTGTAGATCCACTGGATCTGTAGATCTCTAGATCTTTAGAACATTGTCATTAACTTACTCTGCTGAAATCCAATGTCAAGGTTGATCTAAAATGCCAGATGTCTTTCTGTATTGACCCTGTTACCTGAAGCAGGGCTTTGCTCTTTCTTGCTCTCAATCTCTCTCTCCACATCCCCCCCCCCTCCCCCTCCCCCAGGTGTATGGTGCTGTGGCGTCCTTCCCCCCCTCTGTGGTGTCTCGCCTGGGCAGGCTGGCCCTCCAGCTCACTGTGGAGGAGCTGGGGACCCTGAGGCTCTCAGAGCTCAGCAGCGTTGCTGCCCTGGGGGCCATCAGCACCTGGTCCACTAGACAGGTCTCACGCACACAAACGTGTACACGCAAACCGTACATGCACACACAATATTGTAGACTCTCTTCTACCCATCCATACCCTGATTGTAAATCCTGTGTGTGTGTGTGTGTCAGCTGCCAGCGTTGTTCTCCGCACTGCTCAACTCCACCAAGCTCAGTCCCAGCCAGCTGGACTCCAGCACGTTGGTGGCCATTGGGCATATCATCTGTGGGATCAGCTCCATCGAAATGCGCACACTCAATGCTGTCCAGTTTAGGTGACAAAGGAGATTTAGTTTCCTCTCCTCTACCCAATTCTCTTCTTCCCCACCACCTCTCCTTACCTCTTTTTTCCTCTCCTCTCTTTCATCCCCTCATTTCCTCTCTCTCTTCCTTTCCACTCCTCTCGTCTCCTCCCCACTACTGCCTCTTCTCTGCCCTCCTCTCTTGTTTCTTCCCCCCCCCTCCTCCTCTGACTTGTGTCTCCCTCTGGTGGCTGCAGTAAGGCAGTGATGTGGCTGGGTCATCTGAGGTTGGCCTGTTCTGAGGAGCAGCTGGCGTCCCTGGTGGGTCTGCTGAGCCACGACCAGGCCTTTGGCCTCATCAGCTCCTGGGGGCCCCAGGTCTTCATTGAGATCGGAGTTTTGGCAGGTAGACCTCAGATTCATGGTTCTACATATTTGTATACTGAGATTCACTACTATGTGGCTCACTTCAGATATAAGAACATACAAAAAGTATTTACATATTTGACATCACGCTGCTGGGTACTTCATGTGTAGACTTGTAAAGACATTTTCAGGCTGTTGCAGTGGCCCTGTAGAGTTAATGTGATATTCTTCTGAAACAATGTTGAACTATGGACAGCTGTAAAACTAAGTGTTGCTGTCAGAGTTGATCTTTCTGGTGTTGTCTCTGCCCTTGTGTAGCTGGCATCCCAGACATGTCCATGTCTGCTCTGGTGAAGGAGCAGATTGAGGGATTCTCTCCTCTGGCTGTCTCCCTCATCCCTCCACAGAAGTTTACTGTGAGTGTCATGTAGCCATGCTACAATACTGAGTGCAATGGTCCAGCTGGTCTTTATTGTTGATGCTATGTTCATGTGCTCATAGTCATCATGTGTTCATTGTTGTCTTCATAGCCTTGTATTGATGTGTTTATATATGTGCTCATAGGTTCATATTCACGTGGTGTCATGTTTAATACAGTAATGTAATGTCAGTGCATTAAAATGAACCTGTTTCTCTTCCTATGTTCATACTAACGTATTCACATCCTGGTGCCATATCCTCAGGTGGTGTTCAACCAGGCTCAGATCAACATGTTCTCATATGAGCAGGCTATGGCAGTGACCCCGGAGCAGCGAGCCCTTCTGTCGGACGTGCAGCAGACAGCTCTGTCCATGGTGTTGACGCCCTGGGAGAACAGACCTCTGGACTTCAGAGGTAATGATGCAAATGCTGCCTCACAGTTGGATAAAGGACCTTTACACAACCCCCTTAATGAAGATCCTCATTCAGTGGTTCTAGTGTCCAACGTGTATATAAATGTGTGGTCTTGGCCTGCAGTATAACAATGGGGATTGTGTGTGTTTACTCCCCAGACAGGTCTTCAGGGCTGACCCTGAGTCCCAGTCCTCTGTGTCACCTGCTTGGACTACTGATGCTACTGCTTTGGTTGGTCTGAACTGGTCTGGTCTAAACTGTCTTGTCCTGGCCTGGTCTGGTCTGGGCCACCTGACCTGCTGAATGACTGCCTCAACGATTCTGAAGTTGGAGAATTTAATATGTAAAAATTGTAAGAGATTAGGTGAGCAAAGACAGTTTAAAGAATAATTTAAAAAATATATAGTGTCAGATGTAAAAATCCTATTCACACTCACTCTTTACACAAATATATAAAAAGTTATTTATTGAAATGTTGCATTTTGCTTACTATCAAAGATTGGGTTTATTTTACCTTATATAAATAGAATAGATCATTGCATTTTGTTCTGCGCTAACCTTTGTTGATATTGCTGTGAGTTTTGTATTGTTGTGAAAATAATCGATATTCAAATAAACTAATAGCCTATAACAAATGTTGGTCTCTCTGGACACCTTTGTTCAACTTAACATACAAAAACGGTGTAAACAAGTCCCAAAAAATACTGCTTCTGGCCACATTCAACAAAAAACCTTTACAGCCGTACTTGAATAGATGTTTTGTAAAGATTTTAGAGGACGGACCGGAGTAAGCAAGATGGCCGCTGAACCACAAAAGGCGTTGATAAGCCCATTACCGGTACATTGCGTTCAGATCTAGAAGTCTTACAGCGTAGGTGACAGGAGTTGTTTCTGGACTAGCCCTAAGAGCTCGTGGGTGAATGCCTGGTCGCTCCATCTGCTGACTGCTGTCAAAACCCGCACACACACATAGCAAAGATGGCGGACGCCGACTGGGGTGAGATTCTAAGTTAGAAATGATCACATTATCTAACTAGAAAGCTAGATATAAAGTTAAAACTACTACATATTTATAAGATGGATATTGAAATGAACTTAAGTTAATTTGTAATCGTCTCCGTATATTTCATATAGATAATGACAACTTCGAACATCTTGAACCGATCCCAAAGGCGGTTGTACTGGACAAATGGGAGGGCGAAGACGAAGAGGATGATGTAAAGGTAAGCTAAGCTAAGCTATGTTACTTGCGCGCAAGATAGTCCAGCGAAGGTTTTAACAGTTGGCCATATCCAAACTCTCAACGTTTAGTCAATTGCTTCGTTTTGTTTGATGCAGTGTTTTAAGTAGTTAAGCCTATATTTGCGTTCTTTGAACTGTTGTCAGCTAACAGGCTCCTAAAACGTGATGCTCTAGCTAGCTACGTACTGGCTGTAACGTGAAAACTATGCATGGCAGATGCTCATCCAGTTAGCCTAGCCAGTGTTAGTTAGCCTAGCCACAACTCAAGGCCGCATGTGAAAATGTGTCAGCGTGTGTTGGCTGTTGGATTCTTCATCCAAGTTTATTCTCCCACTTTAAAGACGCTTTTGCTGGTGACACTACATCGCTAGAAAGCTAACAACGTTGACACATTTTTTAAAAGGGGTTAATTGCGTACACATCAGCAGTTATTACTTTCTAGCTAGCTAGGCTAGCTAACGTTTAAATCTGTCAAGAAGATGTGAACATGATAAAGATGATCGCTATTAGATGACTCAGTTGGGCAACAATGCTAGAAGCTTCCAACTCTGAAACATACCAGGACTAATGTGCTTTTTCTAGCACTCCCTGCTAAAGACATTCTCCCTTTCTCTTACTCGCCTGATTGTTAAAGAAAATCTGAGAATTTTGTGGAAAGGTTTAGTCAGGCCTGTTCTGTAGCATATGGTGTGAACGGCCAGGACACATAATGCTTTATTCATGCGCAAACAGCAAACCTCATTGTAGTTTGTGCCTGTAGTGAGGCTTACTGTATCTGAGCCATATTGTCAACTGTCATATTCTGATCCTAATCTGATTTTGGATGCCAGTGTCATGTGTAAATGTGGTTTGTTCTGTGATGTTGCTCTCCTTTAACCTGTAGAGCCAATAAACTAAAATAATGCTCAAATCTTTAAAGATGCATCATGAAACCATTCCCCATCTGTGCTCATGAGATGCTGAGTGTCTCAGTCTCTAACCGATCTTTTGTTCAAACATGGTGTGATGGTCTCCCCTGCATATATGGGTTCTGGAAATTCATAACATCTCAAGTTTCTGATTCTCTCTTCAGGACAATTGGGATGATGAGGAGGAGGAGAAGAAGGCGGAGGTAAAAAAAGCAGGTGCGGTAATACTCACATCAATACTCAAGAAGACATAAGTAGGCAGAAGTACCGGAATGCTGGCTGCTGTCTTGTGATGTCACTTTACTCTCATCATGCATCTTTCCGTTTCAGAGACAAAAGTGTCAGAAAAGAAGAAATTAAGTGAAAAAATCAAAGAAAAAGAAAACCGATTAAGGAAAAAACAGGAAGAGAAGCGTTCAGCGGTGAGTTTAAGCGCCTGCCTGCTCACGGGCGTTCAACTCTACATTTAATTAATTTAGCGGCATTTGTATCCAAAATTACATACAAATAGTGCATATAGTAATTACAGCATCAGAATAGCTGAGAATGTCAGCCTGCTCTACCACTTATCTTGAGCTGAGCCTTGGGAGAATTGTAATTGTTGTCACCAGGAAGCAGAGGAGCTGAGTCCTGAGGAGCAGCAAGCGGAGAAGCTGAGGGTGATGCAGCTACAGGAGGCAGCAGATCTGGAGCTCGCTAAGGAGGCTTTCGGTATGCCCTGGAAGATCACCTGAAGCCTATCTCTCTTTGACTCTCTCACGCTCTCTCTCACACTAAGCCTGTCACACACACACTCTTCATAGTCTGGCAGGTGAAAGTGTCTGATGCTAAACCCAACTCAAATCCCTATGCTGGTGATCTTAACCCTACAGACTAGAAGCATGGAAAGGTCTATTACACAAGTCATTCATTTCTCTCTTCCTCTCGTTGATCCCAACCTTCCCTCTCTCCTCTGCTACAGGTGTTAGCAGTAGTAACAACTTGTCAGGTCTAGATGCTATGTGCCCATCCTCTAAAGACGACTTCACAGAGTTTGAGAAGCTGCTGAAAGAGAAGATCTCTCAGTTTGAGAAGTCGGTTCATTATTCTAATTTCCTGGATTCCTTGTTTCGGGAACTTTGTATTTCATGTGAGTTTCACCTTTGACTTTTAAACACATTGGCATTTCTTCAATCACATCCATTCCCTAAGTAAATGTTTTATTTATCTATTCACAGTGGAAGTCGAAGACTTGAAGAAAATCAGCGGTTCTCTGACAGCTCTACTGAGTGAAAAACAGAAACAAGAAAAAGTGAGTATCTGGCACTTTTCTGTTTGGTAATTGTAGTTCTTCCTATGACCAGAGGAGGGACAAGTAAACCCAGCTCTGGTCCAGCCAGCAACTCAAGGCATCCTGTGTGTAAAATGGACTGTCTTATGTTTGGTTGATTCATGCTCTTCTTTTGTTGTTTTAGCAAAACAAGCAAGGCAAGAAGAAGAAAAAAGGTGTGCTGCCTGCCGGAGGGATGAAGTCCAAGATGAAGGACGACCTTGCAGACTACGGCGATTTTGAAGGCGGCTACACCCAAGACTATGAGGACTTCATGTGACAACGGCCTCCCCACCTCCACCACACCCTCCTCCTCCTCCCCCCAGACATGCAGCTGCTCCCCCAACATAGTGCCACTTTGGAACTATGTGTCATTCTTCATTTTGCTTCTACCACCTGAGGGACTACAGGGAGCATCTGGTATCACAACCTCTTATGTTTCACACATAGACATGGACCTGCCTTTTCTTTCCTTCATTCTGCCTCAAAACACGAATCCTCAAGTCACAAAACCTCTCGACCCCATTGTTCACAATCAGTTTAATGACCCAGCTTCAGTCAGAAAATACAATGCCTGCTGTCTGTGTTCTGTGTAGGTATCATTTTTGATTTAGGAAAATGATTGCTCGTCTCAAAATACAGCAGATTACAAAGTATTGCTAATTGCAGCTTCATAGAAACGATTGAGGTTCTATGCAAATTGTATTCAACCAGAATGTCTGTAAATATTAGGTCTCTCACTTTGCCTGTGATTGGGTTCTTTACAGGAAAAGTATATAGTATCTATAAACCTTTTGGTTGCCAAATACAAGAATAAAAGTACATTTCATCTTTATATTCAGAATAAATAAAGAAGTTTAATTAGTTTTTGCTTTGGACCGATACTGACACTACAGGTTGAGTGGGAGCTCCAGGGCTTCACTGGAAAAAGGGACAGACGAGAGAGTAGCAGAGCGACCACCTCACAGACGCTCTCTGGAGACGTCTGGAATATAGGGACAGACGAGAGAGTAGCAGAGCGACCACCTCACAGACGCTCTCTGGAGACGTCTGGAATATCCTTGAAGTTGAAGCAAAGGAAACTTCTTTCTGTTTTTTTGTGTGTGCATTCAACAATGTAATTAACAGAATTTGTGTAATTACTCCTGATGCAGATAGAGAAGTGTGATCTGGCGAGTCGTCCTTGGCTTGCAGCACAAAGTCCCCTTATAACTGCTTTTGCAGGCTTGTATCCAATGAAATGTGTAGAAGGTGGCCTGTAGTGTCTGTCCTCAAAGGGGACAGTCTTGAGGGAGGCTCGTTAACCTTCTCCCTATTTGCTAATTATCGACCAGTTCCAACTTGATCAGAAAAGGGGTAGGGTATTAAGACTCCAGCATCTGCTGTGTTTTATATGCATCATAATTTAATAAAATCACTGGTCAGAAATCATAAGTTTTGCCTGTCTTTGCCGTCTTGAACCACAGAAAAATAAGTTTATGCAATGAGACGTTTAAAGAACTCGGGAATAATCACATAACATATCCATGTTTGTTTCAATTTTTATTGGGGGTTTGACTTTTACATCAATGGTTATAACCTAGTAATAAATATCCCTTTATTTACAATTTCAAGTAGTAAATATTCATCACAGTACAGATGAAGAAAAGGTATAAATATTTACTGTTAAACTCCAGTTAAACCTCCCGTCAAATGTTCCCTGGGACAGATACCTGTTGTAGATAAGTTTTCCAGTTATGAATTTATATTGGTGTTTTTACAAAATGTATAAGTGAGAGTTCTATATCAAAAGCTATATCAAAACAGTACAAACAGTTTGAAAATATAACATAAGAATCAGCCAGCATTATAGAATTTATCCACTATACCTGAATGACTTGGGCCTGTTACTACTCAAAAATGCACCCTTTCCTATTCCAAGATCACCACGCAGTGAATTACAGTGATTTCTCAGAGGAAGGACGATTGAGCACAGGGCCCATGTGGTGTATAGTGAGTTGGAGTGTGGAGCTGAACAACTGGCCTGAGGACATTCTAGAAGTGTGACATTCTAGCCTGAGGTCTGGGGGCGTCTACCAGACACTGCTGGGTCCCGGGTACTGCGTCTACGGCTGTTCCGGACCGCATTGGCTCCTCCCCTCTGGCGTCTTCTTTGCCCCTCTCTCACTGCGCTGGGCAGGGATTGGCCAGGGGAGTTCTGCAGGGCCTGGAACACGCTCTGGCGTGTCACCTCCCGGTCTCCACACGTGAAAGTCAGCGCCACACCCTGGTTGCTTTTCATTACGCGGGATGTGCCGTCTGAGGTGCCATCAAAACAGCGCCCCAGGGCGATCTCCTTGGCGGTGCGTGGGTCCTGGTCCGTCACTGTGTAGATGCCATAGTTGTGGCCCAGTGGGTCGAGCGGCGCCAGCATGGTGAACTCGTTGGTGTCGTTGTTGACGGCTAGCGGCAGGTGGTTGACGAGGTACTCCTGCAGCATGGAGTTGACGTTGTCCCTCTTGCAGCTCCCCTGAGGGATCACCTTCACCAGGGTGCGGTCCACTCGGTCCTGGTCATACAGCATCCCACTGCACTTGAACTCCAGGCACACGGCCGACACCGTGGACTGGTCCATGTCCCGGATGCTGCGTGTGTCCCTGAGGCCGTACAGCTGGCCTACTGTCTTGGGATGTGTCCCTCCCATGTTGCGTGAGCGCACATTAATCTCATGAGGCGCGTTTATCTTGACCTTGATGTAGCAGGCGCGGTACTCCATGGGCTTGGGCCACCAGCTCAGGTAGTCCTCGGTCCAGCTCATTGGGTCATCCTCATTGAATGGTACAGTGTTATAGTCGTAGCGATCACCTTCCACCCGGGAGAAACGGAAGTGTGCCGCACTGAATGAAGCCTCCTCGCAATCCTTCAGGTTCTCAAAGGAGTAGACGGGGCCGTTGGCCTCTTCTGCCACGTTGGGGCCAGGCTTGGCCACATTGACGCTGAAGGCCGTCTTCTTTACTCTTGGGTCATCGTGGTCCGTCCTCCTGTAATTGAGCTTGCCTAAGTATGGCTGAGGAACACCCACAGTGTTGGGATTGAGTTTGGGAGACGAGGCGACAGCCTCCAGTTCCTCTCCTCCTAGGTTAGCCATGATGAAGGCAGAGTAGGCATCCGCTTTCTGTTCGTCACAGAAGGCAGGCAGACAGGCGCCATTGGGCCCGGTTACTACACTGTCGAAGCGACCCCAGGCACGTGGGTTGGTGGAGTAGCCAGCTGACGGTTCCATGTTGATGAGGGTCATGACCACACCCTCCACCTGCTCGCTGGGCATGAAGCGCTCGCTGCGGAAGGATCTAACCTTCACGTAGCACCTGCGGTTCTCCGGGACATCCAGGTTGAACAGGCGCCTCTCCCGGATCTCCATGTTCCCGATCAGGAAGGTCCTCTCCTCTCTCTTCCCGCGTTTTTTCTTCTCCATCTTCAGGCTGGCCTCCTCCTCCCAGAGTCCTGTCTCTGGGTTCAAGGACCAGAGCTTCATGGTGCTGAGGTGCTCCAGCATTTTGACCTGCTCTGAGTCCAGGGACACCTTCACCTCGCCTGCGTTCAGTGCCTCTCCGGACTCCTCATCTGTGAAGTCCACAGAGAACATTCCATAGGTCCGCAGGGGGAGTGTGTCGCCTTCAGACCCCACAAAGTTGAGGTCACTCTGAGCTGCGGTTGCGGTCGACACGTCCCTGGGATCCAAGAATGTGACAGATGCCTGGACGTTACCAACAAACACCTCCCCGTTCTGCTTGTAGAAGGAGTTTGGCGGGATCTGGATGGAGGCCATGGGGTCCTGACCTTCCACCTCCCCCAGGTCCAGGGTGTTGGTCTCGGTGGAGCTGATGGTGACCGGAGCCTTCTTCCTCAGCAGCCTGATCTCATGGTAAACAGCGCCTCCTCTGGTGTTGAACGGTAGCACCTTGGTGGTGTTGACGAATTTCTGCATGTGGTCCACAAAGGTGACCACCAGCCTCTCTGTCTCCGGCGGGACCTGGATGGAGAAGGTTCCTTTGTAGCCCGTACGGCTCACCCTGACTCCATTCATGTAGATGTGTCCGAACCTCATTGGCTCTCCGGTGTCTGCAGCTACAGCTCGCCCCCGGACGAAAGCTCTGGTCTCCACACACCTCTGGCAGCCGCAGGTGGTCACCACCATGATGGGCAGCTGGTAGCCCTGGCACGTCAGCTGACGCTCTTCCATCTTGGACACGCCACAGCAATAGGCCACACTGTCCTTGCACCGGATGCCGTTATCCAGCTGTCCATTGCAGGAGGCTGTGGGGCACTTCCCCACGTCATAGTAGAGAGAGGCGCTGGCATTCTGATAGCAGTCGTGAGGCAGCCGGATCAAGTGGGATTCAGGCTGGGGGTGACATGATGGCTCGTTTTGACCTGAGGGTGACAGGAAATTAATTGGATTAGAACGTGAGAGAAATTCTAAAGTTTCATTCAGGTACATTTTGTATTGTCTTGTAAAGACCTAGGATAGTGAGCGTGGCTGCTTTGGACTTGATGGCTCCAGCTGGTCCGCTGGCTCTGCAGTAGTATTGACCAGCCTGGTCCAGACTCAGCTCTCTCAGAACCAGTGTGCTGTCTGTGTTCTTCTCCAGCAGGTTGCCATTGTGGAACCTGGCAATGTAGAGATAAACACACTCCATTGGTTACCAGTGGGATATTTGCCCTGATCCTGTGTGAACTCTCCATTCAGTGAGGTGTGTTCTATTACCATTCGTACTGCTCTGGCTCTGGTGAGCCGGCCACCTTGCAGCAGAAGGCAGCAGTCTGACCCACTCTCCTGGACTTGCTCTCCGGGTTGTTCAGCACATGGAGCTTCTCTGAAGGAAGAACACAGCAGTGTTTGGAGTTAGAGGTTTAGGACCACAGGCCGATAACTCCCCCTTCTTTTCCCCCTCCCTCGCCGCAATACCTGCTCTCTGCAGCTGTATGCTGAGGACGGAGGTGTGTTCAGAGCTGAGGGGCACGGTGACCGTGTGGGGGGAGTGGTCCTTCAGCGAAACGGTCAGCGTGGTGTTGCCATCAGGGCAGAGGCCCGGGACCCTAAAGTGTCCGTTGTGGTCCGTAAGGGTGAGGAGTTTGGAGGCAGAAGAAAGGCCGGAGAGGAGGACAGCCGCGCTAGGAGCAGGGAGACCGCCCGCGCCGCGGACAGAGCCCAGGACCAGGTGATCCTGACACATGCACGAGTCACACTCTGCATTCACTCTGCCCATTATGCACTGAAGAGAGCAGCCTGGAGGAGAGAAGGTGATCAGGAGATGTTCAGGAGATGAATGTGATAAGAATGATGATCAATAATCCTTGTGATGTCAGTGACTCTGATAATGACCAAGATTATATCGATGAGAATGGGGATGAATGTGATGGTGACAATTGTGCAAACATGAGATTATATTTGTATTGATGATGATGATGAAGAATGTGAGCACCACCTACTTGTGCCGGGGCAGTCTGGTCCCTTGCAGGGTCTTCCCTCCACAGTGGGCCCACTGCAGGGATGATTCTGGGCCTGGCAGATCCTGGACCGGACCTGGACCCCAACTTGGCCACACTGGGCTGGACACACACTCCAACCCGACCAAGGACCCCATACCACCGGGGCTGATTCACCGCTGCCTGATGACAAATTATATGAAACACAAGGTACAAATGCAGCACGTCTCACATTATACTGTTTCTAAGAGTATAAAACTATTAACATACATTTTATTCATCATCAACATTTAGTTCAAATGTACAAGTGGAGGGATGTTCCTGTGTGTGTGTGTCACTGCCTGACTTCCCTTGACTGACCTTTAGGACACAGAAAACGAACGGCGTAGTTGGAGCAGTTTCTGCCGGGCGCCTGCTCTGCGTTGGAGCACCAGAAGCCCAGGGCGGGGTCAGCGTGGACCCGCTCCCCCGTGCTGCGGGCCGGGACCCAGTCTGTGGTGCGGGCCTCCAGAGCCCGCGGGGACACACACACTCGAGCCCGGTAGTAGAACCGGATGGCGTCCAGTTGCTCATAGTCACCACGGCCACCTGGGTGGTCCACGTTGAACCAGGTGGTCCACTCATAATCATCTGGACAGAGACAGGAAGTTAGATTAGGGATTCAGACTGATGAATGGTGGAAGGAAAGAATGAAGACAGGTTGTCAGAAAGGGGAACGGGGGGTAGAAGTGTGTACCGTCAGTATGATAGATTTCAGGGTTGTTCTCTGTGGAGACTCTGGAGCTGTCTCTTCTCCAGGTCCCTGTGTAAAACACACACACACTTCATCAGTAATCTTGATTTATAAATCAATGTACTCATTTCAGAATGATGCAGGAAACGGTGTTTGACATGGCCGCCCTGCTCTGATCTCTGGAAATGACATCAACCCAGGGGAGGTGCCAGCAGCCTGTTGCTAGTGTTTAGGGGAAATTGTGTGTTTGTGGAAATAACATTGAGGAGCCAGCAGTGAAATGAAATGCTGTAAGAAGTCAAACATGTATTTATTAGACCAATTATCTTCCTTCAGAATTTCGTCAGTCAGCTGGAAACAATCAGGAGCTTTGTTCTGTAGTCCATAGAGACATGTAGTCACACATTCATTTTTCATTCTAATCACTATTTTAACTGTGCGTGTGTGTTTGTGTGTTCCTGCAGCATGTGTGTTTGTGTGTTTGTATGTGTCTGTAAGCTCGCAACACTAGAGACTCTGAAAACTGAGTTGGTTATCTTTCTGCGTTAAACAGACATTGGCTTCACTTCACTCTCTACTACTGTGGGATCACACTAGCCCCAGGCATGCCATTGGTTCACCCAGGTCACCAGCACATCCAATAAGCAGGGTTTTAGGCTTGGCCCTATACATGCCTCACACAGGTGAAGAAGTCAGGGAGTCATGTGACTGCTGTTCACCAATAAGGAGGAAGGAAGAATGTCTCTTCAAGAACTCATTATTGAGTGGAGATAAGGATATTTGTACTAGTGTTTATGTTGCTGGTCAATCACAGGATGGACAGTGGCTATTTTCTGTTCTATTTTCTGGTGGAGTCTCATGACCAAGAAGCATCTGACCTAGTCCACTGATTGTCTTTCACGGATTCATCACATACTACTCTGTCTCAACTAGTTAATGAAGTTCCCATCCGACAATTGAATTTCCACACACAGACTATAAATCTCCTCTGACAAGTTAAAGAGAACAGAATGAGTAGTGTTTCCTGGACTAACATCATGGGGGAATTATAGCAGACCAACCTCTCTCCCTGTGTATGTATGAATGTTTCTGTGTGTGTGTGTGTGTGTGTGTACACGCAAACGTGTGTGTGTTTGAAGCATGGAGCTGCTGCAAACCAACCTTGCCCTGTAGTAGTCTTCATTGTGAATCCCAGGATCAGGAACAGAACGCACGCTGACTGGCCCATTCTAGCTGCTGACCTTTGCTGCCAACCCTTAACCCCCGACCCCTGACCCATGGTGATGACCCCGACGCGCCAAGAGTTCCAAACCTGGTCCCGCTCCAGAAAAGCCCTGATGTGGACAGGAACCTGGACACGCACACGGGGTCATTAATCACTCTGCCAGAAGCAGAAACATGGCTTCAGTCAGCCCAGCTCCGGGCGTTTTCCTCCAGTAAGATGCCGAAGCTTCTCTCTGCTACTCTGGTAGGATAAGCATCAATTGAAACGAAAAGCCATTAAACAGGCTAAACTAACTGGTGTTTTGTGTGTATCCAAATGACGTGACTTGTTCAGTATCTGATGGGTCCCCATTCTCAGAGAGTTAATTGGTGATTTAGGAAAATCTTTTAAACGTGTAACGTGGAGAGGCTAACTTCTGCCCGGAGCAGCTGGGGTCATTCCACAGCATCTTGCAGCCATCAGGGAACTATTACTGTAACTAAGATGCTTCACAGGGAACATTAATGGAGGCAGAACACTGGTTCAGACTGTTGGATAGGACAGTAAAATTCAGTTCAAATACACAGATTTGGAATTAAATATAACATTATTTAAACATTTATCTACCAAACGTTTGTCCATTAAAACAGTAGAACTATATGTAACTTCCATCCCCCTCTCTGCCTGACGGAATGCAGAGCGTGAGGAGAGTGGAGAACCAGAGGGAACCAGAGGGAACCATACAGGATGAAAGACCAGAACCATCTCAGGTTTCACATCTGGATTGATCATCAGCTGTGTTTGTCATGGGAACACTAAAACCATCCAGCATCCCCTGACCAAACACTGGGCTCACTATCCAAACACACACAGATTCATACAGACATACAGACTGACACACATGCACACAAACTTGACATACTTAAAGTTAAATACATTTTATACAATTTCATATGTCTATTGGGTACTTTTCCATAGTATTAATGAATACAATCTGACTTAAATTATTCTGTAAATGTGTTTTTACAGACCATTCTCTCAAAACAGTACATAGTTAGAAATGATGGATCAAAAGCTTAAGGACTAAAGGACATTTCAAAGAAAGATTAACTGTAAGATAGTTATTGATAACTATAAAATAACATTGAACCATATCACTGTCATGCCTAAAAACTAGTCTGATAAAACAACAGCAGCAAGCGCCTCACCTCAGTGTTAGTAGTGTTGAGTTTCTGCTCTCTGGGAGCGCCTGTGTTGAAGTGTAGAGAGTCTGGAGAGGACCTCTCTATTGCTGTCTTCTACTGCTTAGCTTGCACACCTTGTTCTCAATTTCGCCTTCTCTCCTACTCTTTAGCTCTGGCTGTTCTCCTCTTCAATCTCTTATACACCCCCAGCACCCAACGCCAACCCTCCGTCTCTCCCTCCCCCTCTCTCCCCCTCTCCCCTTCTCCCTCCCCCCCCCCTCTCCCCCCCCCCCCCTCTCTCCCAGACCTGTGTACCCAGAAGCAGTGCTGCGTGGGACTGGAGCCCACGTACCCAGCCAGACACACAGTCTACAAAGTGTGTGGTGTGGGGGGTGATGTTGCATCTCCATGTCCCCTCTCTCTAGCTGGGGAGTACGTAAGGTCACATCAAACACACCCTCTCTCTACTTCAAGTCCTGGGTCGGTTTCTTAACAACCACAGTTGCCATGTAAGTCTTTGTCTACACAGAGTTACGCAACATCAACACACAGCCACATCCGTCTGAAGCTGCCTTCATCAACAGTTTAGATTAGAGACCCTGAGTCAAGACGCTAATGAGCATCACCTCAGGAAGATGGTAAACACTCTGACTCACACTCACTGACTAGCACACACACACACACACATACACACACAGGGGCCGTTACACACACAGACGGCCTCACACACATCATCCAAAACCTTAATGACACCCTTCCATGCTGGCCCTGTGGTGTGTTGATAAACTGTGAGACAGTGATTAGCTCTAATGGATGACAGTAGGAACATAGTGGAGTTTGGAGACGACTGCAGTGACAGGACAACCTGCAGGCTCGGGGGGGGGGGGGGGGGGCTCAGGGGGGGGGGCTCAGGGGGGGCCTCAGGGGGGTCTCAGGGGGGGCCAGGGAGGGGGATCAGGGGGGGCCAGGGAGGGGGATCAGGGGGGGGGGGGATCAGGGGGGGCCAGGGAGGGGGCCAAACTGTGCTGGAGGAACAAAACGAGAAAGAGTTTAGTTCCAGACACAGAGACCTCCTAAGTACATTCCTGTCTATCCTGTAGATAGGGCAGTAATGACAGGGCTGTGTGTGATTGCCTGTGTCTGTGTTTATTTAACACACAAAAAACACATCCCAAAACAGTGGCCTTCTATTAAGGTGTTCTTACTCCATTCACTAGGTTTAACAGGCCGTGTTGAGGAAACCATTTTACGAGCCTCTGTTCTTCCTCACACAGAGCTGCTACTTCTTAAATTAAAATAAATTGAGATTAGGGAAGGAGAGGAACAGAGGAGAAGAAAGAAAGAAAGGAAAACAAACACTGACAGTTTGGCCGTATCCATGGCAACAGACCAAGACTGGACATCAGGACGCTGTGTACAGACAGGTAGACATGCATGCTGGCTAATGTAAGGTCTGTGATGACATCACGCACAATTCTTTGTATTACAGAGTTTCTCTGACTGACTTACTGGGTTATTGTAGTTTCATTTGTTGACCATATTTGGGTGATTATTACCAGGCCAGTAGCACAGTCTGGTCAGGGCACAATGAGACTGTCTTTAGGAGCTGGCAGAGGGGTGTTGTGTCAGAGCAGAGGACACTGTAGCAGCTGGCAGGGTGGCAGTGACAGGGGTGGCTGGGTCTTCTAGGGTGTACTGGAGCTGCTGATGATTGTAGCAGTGAGGGGTTGGAGTAAGCGAGCAGTCATGGTATGTAAAACTAGGTCTGCTACCATCATTAGGGCCACACTTTGATTCAGTATGGAGAGCAGATCCGCTTCCTGTCCAACCAAAGAGATTACTGTTGAGCCCAGGCTAATGTGAATGTCTGTCGTCTGTCATCTGTTCAGATTCTTTCTAGGCTTCACTGAACCGGAGAGATTGACTCCCTGGCTGAAGAGAATCTGGTAATAACCAAACTCACCCTGCACAATGATATGATGTCATCCAGAATGGGTTTGGCGGGAAACAAAGCCATGTGCCTTAAACGCCGGGAGAAGTGTGACAGAACATAACCCAGAGGATGGAAACTATTTCCAACCGTTTGTGTGTGAGTGTGTGTTTGTGTGAGAGAGGCCGTGGAGAGCTGAGATCATCGAATGTTTCTGAAAGGTTGCCATGTCAGGATGATGATGTGCTTCACTACTGTGGCCACCTGCTGTTTCATCTCCCGGGATCTGGTGTTCTCTCTCAGAAGTCAACAATGAGAGCATTGCCATCATGAGCTCAGAGCTGATCAGAGAGATCACCTCAATCTGGGCTTTCATCTGCCCTCCAAACAGATGGGAAGTAACAAGATACCTAAGTATTTTTTACTTCAGTAGGCTATATGTCAGAGCCCATACTTATTTACTTTAACTTGAGTGAAAAAGTGTAGTCAGCCCTTCAACTTTTACCAGAGTCTTTTTAAACATAAGTGTCTGTACTTCTACTTGTGAAGGATGTGTACTTTTGCCATCTCTGCCTGTTAGGATGTTCAGACACAGAGCTAGGCACAGACAACCATGTTCTACAGACATGCTTTTCACACCTGGAAAGGACATGTGTTCTTATTTCACACTTGTGACACACAAACACATGCACACGTGCACAAACACACACATCTCCCAGCCATTATAAGGTTGTATCTATAGCCAGCTCCTCGGTGCTGAGGGTGGAGCTGGAAGCAGGAAGTCTGGCATGAACACAGATTAGAACCATGTGTCTGACCTGGAAGACACATGATCGGTTCTTCAGAGAAGCACCAAAACCAGGCCGTCCATCTTTCTCTTTTTCTTGTTCTCTCCCGAACTCACTGGCGGATCATGACAGCCTCTCTCCTGAACATCAGGAAAAGGAAAAGCAAGAAGAGGTGGAGTAGGCAATGGTAGAAGTGGAGGAGGTAGAGGAGGTGGAAGGGAATGGGTAGGGACAGGGAGAGGGAGAGGAGGAGCAAGGGTTATTTCTGATAAGAAAAGAAAATGTTTATGAAGTAGAAGACAGGTCCAAAAACAACTTCAAAAGCATAAGTACTACTTTCCAGACATGCACAAAAATGCTGAAAACGTCAATGTTGACATCATCAGAGCATTCAGAGAGCCGGATGGAAGGATGAAGATACCGGGAAACCTCATCCCAGACCAGTAATGTTCATGTTCAAATATCTTGGTTGGCCTCCAGAGATGCACCATCATATCCACATCTAAGACCCAGGGGCCAGAGGTCCGGGGACTGCTGCATCCACAGGTAATGACTCACCATGGAACATTCTCCATCTCTGGTCATGGCTAAATCCTTTAGCTCTGCTCATTGAGGAGCTGGTAGCAGACAGGAGACTGTCTGAGGAGGCTCGTGGGAGGGAGAAAAGAGGAGGGAGGTGAAGGAGGAGGTGAAGGAGGAGGAGAAGAGGAGGAAGAGGAGGGAGATGGCAAACAGGACATTGTGAAAAAGAGAAAAATGGGGAGGTGGTGGTGGAGGACGAGGGAGAGGAGAGGCATAAGGAGTTGAGACGCTGTAACGGTTGGCTCATCCTCATAAATAAACCGTCTTCACACTGTCCAGGAACGCTCTTTAGGAATCCCGTCTTCATCTCTTCATCTCTCTGCTCTACTTCACCTTGTAATATTGAGGTCTGAGTTCACCCTTACATTTTCCAGAAGGTGCTAGATCGAGTTTGGTCCTCCTGGTGACCCGGTGAGTATGGAGAGATTGAAAATGCGGTGATCTGGCTGAGAACACAAGCAGGGAAGGAGGAAGGGGAGGAGAGGGAGGAAGGAGGTGAGTGGTGGGGGGTATGTAGCAATCACCTCAGATGACATCACTGTCTGGAACCTTCTGGCAAAACCCTGCTCTCAGTTCCTTATCTCTCTCTCTCCCTCTTTCTCACCCTCTTTCTCTCTCCCTCTCTCTCACCCTCTTTCTCTCTCTCACTCTCCCTCGCCCTCTTTCTCTTTCTCCCTGTCTCTTATCCTCTTTCTTTCTGTCTATATCTCCCTCTTTATTTCTTCAGCGCTTTTTCAACACTACCACAATCTTGGAAAAGTGGAAGCCGATATTCCCTCCCCGGACTCTGATTATTCTGAAGCAACAACAACCCCGTTTCAACCAGAAAGGGGGTAGGCTTATACTAAAGTGTAGAGGTGAAACAAGATCTTGGTGACGCTAAGCAGTGATTGCTAACATCCTCCTCAGTACCAACTACATTGAGCTATACATGCAATGCTGTCCCTCAAGAAGCCCCCCCCTCCCCCCCCCCCTCCCCCCCCCCCCCCCCTCCCCCCCCCTCCCCCCCCCCCCTCCCCCTCCCCCCCCCCTCCCCCCCCCCCCCCCCCCCCATAATCGGCCTCCTTCCCCAGACTCCCATCTCTCACCGTTTCCACAACAGGAAATTCTTGGGCTGGGAAAGCGATCAGACCCCCCTGCAATGCTAAACACACACACACACGTAACGCAAAGAGCAAACTATAGCAGAGATGCAGTGTTGAGTGACAGGTGAACTACCAGGATCAACCAGGCAGTGCTCTGGTTCCAGATGACCCTACACACACACTCACACACACTCACACAGGAGCTACTGCTAACACTGCCTTTGTGCTGATAATCTGCCAAATGTCGGTTAATATCTAACGTATCTAACATCCTGCTAACACTCTGATAATGCTCTGCTGATACTCTGCTAACGCTCTTTAAATACAGTCATAAAAACATAATATACGGTTGATTGTATATTTAGTCAGATTGCGGTGCTCCAACCTCTGATATAATGGCTTTAATGGTAGTGAGACGACTGATGAGTCAGCACCATCTAGTGGTAATGAGTTAAACTAGCATATATAATAATGGCAACACATATTTCAGACACTTCAGCTCTATCGGCCACTAGATGACACTATGAGTTAATGGAAGGCAACATCAACAAGGACACACACACACACACACACAGCAGCATGTATGACTAATGAATGGTGAGATAAGATCCATCACAGGAGCACAAAGCCATTTTCACCGCCGACGGGAAACCAGGGTGGAGGAGCAGGTTGAGAGTACCCTCCGACACACACACACACACACACACACATACATGCACACACAAACACACATGCATACATGCACATGCACACATACATACATATATGCACACACACACTGCATGGTCTCTAACACACACACACATCCTTACATACATGCACATACACACACACTGCATGGTCTCTAACACACACACACACACACACGCACACACACACACACACACTCTCACTCACTGCTACAGCTGCCATCTGTAACAGACAGCCCAATCCCAGGTTTCACATAACGGCTCAGACAGCTTGTAAAGGTTGGCTTGGTTCATACATAAAGGTCACCTATAGGAACGTGGAGGTGTGTGTAGTGTGTGTGTGTGTGTGTGTGTGAGAGAGAGAGTGTGTGAGGGTGTGTGTGCATTTTTCCAGGTGTGCCGAAGCTACCTCACCCAGAGTGATGAGTGCAATTAGCTGGTCACCCAGCTAGGTGACAGCGTAACACATCCTGCAGTATCCAGCAGCGTATCTAAGGACCATCACTGATAATGGGCCGTTCTCCTCTGGGAGACTCCTCATCAGGGAGTCAACACCTCAGTCCCACTTTGACAAATTACCCATGTTCTTCTCTCTCAGCGTCTCTTATCTTCTCCTTCTCTCCTCCTTTCCTCTACTCCATTCCTCTCCTTTTTGCCTCTCCTCATCTTGCCTCACATCTCGTCTTCTCTTCTCGCCTCTTTTCTTTTTCTCTCCTCTTCTCCCCTCATTTAACCGTCACACCATGTGTCTCAAGTAGCATGGCCAACTGTTAGAATTCTGCATGAAGACAGAGAGGGAGAAAGAGATGGAGACATCTGTGCCAGGTCAGGTCTCAGCTCCACTCATGGCAACAATGGCCGTCTGTCTGTCTGGGTGGGAAACAACAACAACACAAACACAGAATGGTAGAATGGCATGGGAAACATTCCTCTTCTGTGTACCTCTGCTTCTTATCCCTCCCAAACCCCTCATACCCTCCGCCCCCCCCCCTCCCCAACCCCCATTCACCCCCCCTGGGCAGCCCTTTCGCCTTCTGTATCTCACGCTTTCTCTCCACCTCTCAAGATGGCTCTGCTTACATGAGTTTATAAATCCTGTTTTGTGGAGCTGGTTGTATTCATGCTTTGTGTTGGTGCTGCTGTCTGTGTCTACTTGTGAAGCAGAGCTGTGTGTCCTTACAGAGTGGAAACAGCCTTTTGTTGTGGATTTGAAAGAACAGCTTCCAGTTCGACAAATGCCAGCTCACTGATAGAGACCGACATGAGTGCCAGCACACGGCTATGAATGCACACACACACACACACACACACTCACACACAGACGTAAAAACAGACAGATGCACACACTCTCCTGTTCGTCGTAGTAGAGGAGCTAGGATCTCAAGTGGGTCTTGCTGTGCATGGAGGATAAGATCAGAGTGTTCTGTCAGTCTTAATGAGAGCAGAGAAACACAAAACAGCAATATTTCCACAACACTAGAACACCTTCCGATTCTACTGGTTGTTTCTTCTGCCCTACTCACCTCTCCTCTTCTCTTTCCTTCCTTGTTCTTTCTCAATTTCAAGCCCATTTTGCCACTCTTCATCATTTGATTGATCTGTGACATCATTTGCCAACTCAGCATCAGCAGGGTGGTCACTTCCCTTCCAGTGTTCTGGTTCATCCATCTCAGGGCAGGGCTTTGGTCCTTGGACTCCAACAATCCAACACTAAGGATATGTCTGTGACAGTGACCAGGGAGAGGGGGGGGGGGGACCAGGTGGTAGGGACACCACTGGGTGGGGTACTGACAGATTTCACTTCTCAGGTTGGTGGGTGAGAGGGAGAGGCAGAGGAAGTAAAAGGGAGGGGAGGAGAAGGAGGAAGTGGGGAGGATAGGTAGGAGGGAGGAGGAGGTGTCACCAAGACTTGTCCTTCTTATTGACCTTGAGGGATGATAATAACCTGCAGGTCTGTCACCTTCATGGTCTGTCACTCTTCTCTTATTCTCTCAATATCTCTCCTTCTCTTTCTCTCACTTATTCTCTATCTCTCTGTCTCACATCTGTGCATATCGTTTCCAATTATGTCTGTGTGATCGCAGTTCTCCAGTGCTCCCATTGGCCAGTCTCCCTCTCTCTCACATTGTGAAGATGGGGGAGGAGGTCAAGTCTGAGGTTTTTCCCCCCCAAAAAAACACTTAAATGGCTTTTCTCGCCCCTGCTGTAATTATAGTGACAGGGGAACATTCAGGCACCTTGTTTTTTCCAAAGTGCACACACACACACAATTATACTGACACAACTACATACCCCCACACACACCCTGAGAGACTGACTGGGGAAAAGCAATCTGTCTAATCTGCACATGCATGAATGCACCCACCCATCCCCACTGTGGACACTCACTGGCTGACTACAGCAGGGACTCATTTTTAAATGTGTTATTATACATGTGGGCTTATAGAAGAGAGCTCCTGTACTGTATATGTATCATCTCACTGCTAGAAGCACATCAGGCCATAACAATAATGTGTCCCTCACTGATACATTGCTGAGCATTACCTTGTTATAATGACATAGTGTGTGTGTGTGTGTGTGTGTGTGTGTGTGTGTGTGTGTGTGTGTGTGTGTTTGTGTGTGTGTGGATGTGTGTATGAATGAGTTAGAAGATCTTTGAATCCTTGTTTCAATGTCTGTCTGAGGAGGTTAAGATATGCAGCATGAATTATTCATCTGTGTCTGAACAGAAAGAAGATAGGGAGGGTAAGTGAATTAAGGAGACAGGTCCTTGCTGTGATTCTAACCAATGAGAGAGGAGGGACAATCATTTTTTTATGGCACATTTCACCATCTTCATCTGCTCATTATTCAAATTCACCCAAGTGTTACACACACTCACACTCAAGTATGTACACTCAAGCCCACATACCTCTTATCATTTTATTTCTTGTGACATACAGTATGTGCATTTCTGTGCCATGTGTGTGTCTGCGGGTGTGTGTAGGAGGGTATGTCTGTCTGTCTGTCTGTCACTTCTTGCTGGAAGTGCTTGACCAGCCTGCAGAATACTGCTGACACACAAACAGACACACACAGAGGAGTACAGGGTACACACGGTAAGTCGCTCTGTATAAGAGCGTCTGCTAAATGACTAAATGTACATGTAAATGTAGTGTCTCCTTCGTGCCAGCAGGTGACAGTGTGTTTCTTCTCCGGCTGGTCAACACCTAAGGTCCAGCCTGAACCCACTCTGGCCCCAGGGAAACAGAAAGTCTTTTCTCCTCTGCACCCCCCATCTCCACACATAACTGATTCTGTCCTAGTGGTTAGCAGACCTCTGGTTTATAGCCATCTATTGATCAGGTAGGTATTGATCAGTGATTAGCTGGCTTGCTCTTCCAAATATTGACCTGCCTGGACTGTTAGACTGACCTTCATCTTACACCTGACCTCCCAGGCTGCCGGTAAGGTGTGGGTATGTATGCATGTTGGTTGAGCAGATAGCAGACCAGGGTCGGGTCATCAGTCCTCCAGAGAACACTGATGCTGATCTTCTGTAACAAAGCAAACCTGGAGTGATCCAACCCTCCTGGGAACCAGCTGGGATTAGGATCGATCTCAATACCAGATCTTCTGTCTTTCCCCTCAACACCTGACAAGAGCCTGAACAGTCATCATGTACTGTATATCATCCGCTTGAACATTACTCTGATCAGTCTGATCAATGCTCAGATCAGTACATATGATCAATACTCGGACACATTTCTAATATATCAAATCAACATCCTTACCCTACCGGCCCAAGTGCCCTGGTCCCTTCCCAGCATGCCACCATGGGAGCTGCTGCATCTGCATAGCAACCATGACAACGTCTGAAGTCCCTGTGTGGCCACGCCTTCATTGAAGCTAATTAATACTACACACTGGGCTGCCATATGTCTCTGTGTGACTGGAGGGTTGGGGGTGGGGGGTGAGAGGCAGAGAGAAAGAAAGAGCGGGAGGGAGAGAGAGAGAGAGAGGGAGTGGGAAAGTGGTTGGCGTCTGTATAGATGCATTAGCTGGAAGATCAGTTGAGTTCTTAAAGGGAGACACAGAGACAGAGAGGCGACCTTGACACTCTGCACTGTGATTAGACCACAGGGAGATCAATACTGCAGACGTCCCAGTCAGTCACAGACATACAGATAATCACATGTTGTGGTGTTTCTGCTGAGGCCATGATGGTCACATGTTGTGGTGTTTCTGCTGAGGCCATGATGGTCACATGTTGTGGTGTTTCTGCTGAGGCCATGATGGTCACATGTTGTGGTGTTTCTGCTGAGGCCATGTCTGTACGTGTGTTTATCCTCTCCTGGGGGGACAAAGGAACACCCCCCCAAGGACCAGCCGCCCTCTCTATCCCTTCATCCCTTTCCTCCTCCTCTCATCCTTCTCTCCTCCTTTCAGCTATCCTAGCCCGGGAGAGGGTGGGGCCGGGCGCGTTGGACATGATAAGGGATGGAGGGATGGAGAAAGATGCAGAAGGGGAGGAGGAGGAGAAAGGGAGGAGGGCATGGAGGATTGCATTTGTAGCTGTCATTTCTGTCCCTTCCTGCATCAGCGTCCCTCTATCCATGCTGCCGTCTATCCCTCCCTTTTTACCTCCACCCTCTCTACCTCTCTCTCTCCATCCTCTCTCTCTCTCTCCCTCCCTCTTTTCTTTGTCCAGCTTCACACATCACTGCAGAACGATAACACCCCTCCCCCACCCTTCTCTTCCTTTTTATCTCCAGGGTATAACATTGTACGTGTGTGTGTGTAGGTGTGGGCGTGCATGCATGTGTGTGTAGGTGTGAGCGTGCATGCATTTGACTGTGCTTGGCTTTGTGTTAATACAGCAGAAAACATTTGTGAGATAAAAAGAGGAGGAATAAGAAAGAAAGAGAGATTGCGCCTGTGTTTGTGTGTGACAGATATTATTCCATATTTGTACATGTGATGTGGTTCCCTCTGTGCTGGAGGAAAGGTCACCTTCACTGATTTATTTCTGGCAAATTTATAGAAATGTTTTTTGGGAGTGGAGTAGTCAGTTCCTCAGCACAGTAAGTAATCACATCAGTCCTGCTCATAGTACTACTCTCAAAGTCCTGCCTCCTGGAAGAGATACCAGCACAGCCCTGTGTCCTGGAGGAGATACCAGCACAGCCCTGTGTCCTGGAGGAGAGACCAGCACAGCCCTGCCTCCTGGAGGAGAGACCAGCACAGCCCTGCCTCCTGGAGGAGAGACCAGCACAGCCCTGCCTCCTGGAGGAGAGACCAGCACAGCCCTGTGTCCTGGAGGAGAGACCAGCACAGCCCTGCCTCCTGGAGGAGAGACCAGCACAGCCCTGTGTCCTGGAGGAGAGACCAGCACAGCCCTGCCTCCTGGAGGAGAGACCAGCACAGCCCTGTGTCCTGGAGGAGATACCAGCACAGCCCTGTGTCCTGGAGGAGAGACCAGCACAGCCCTGCCTCCTGGAGGAGAGACCAGCACAGCCCTGTGTCCTGGAGGAGAGACCAGCACAGCCCTGCCTCCTGGAGGAGAGACCAGCACAGCCCTGTGTCCTGGAGGAGAGACCAGCACAGCCCTGTGTCCTGGAGGAGAGACCAGCACAGCCCTGCCTCCTGGAG
The DNA here is from genome assembly GCF_038355195.1 of Osmerus mordax. Classification (NCBI taxonomy): domain Eukaryota; kingdom Metazoa; phylum Chordata; class Actinopteri; order Osmeriformes; family Osmeridae; genus Osmerus; species Osmerus mordax. The sequence goes on along the minus strand of NC_090062.1, from coordinate 9,894,689 downwards.
GAGAGACCAGCACAGCCCTGTGTCCTGGAGGAGAGACCAGTGGCTGGTATTACTAAGAGAGATTTGTTTTGTTAAAAATGGAGGAAATGAGAAAGAGGAGCAGGAGAAGGAAGAGGAAAGAAGAGTAGAGAGGGGCAAAAGGAAGGGGAGGAGGAAGAGAAAGACACAGATTCTGTGTCAGGACTGACAAGACTGTTTTGATAATTTGCGAGGTACGAGGAGGGACATCACCTGGGACGAGTGTTACGGCTGGGAAGTCTGGAAGCAGTAAAAACCACAGAAGAAAAACTGACTTCAGAGGCTGGAGGCATGTCCCCCCCCCCCTTCTCCTGGCTGCTCCCTTTGAGCTGCTAAAAGGCATGCGGTGTGAGAGGCCAAAAGACAGCTGCACCCCCCTCTTTGGGAAAACTAGGGTCCCCTTTTCCCAGCTTGTTGGGGTGGGAGTGGGGGGGTTTCGAGGAGGGTGGTGCAGGGGCCTAGGGGGGTGCTGGGCCTCAGTAGAGGTGGCCCAGTCAAGGATTGAGTTTCACAGGTTTATATGGCTAGTCTACCCTCCTGCTTGTGTGTGTGTTTGTATGTGTGCATGTGTGTGCCGACATGTCTGTGAACACAGCTCCCTGTGAGGACTGATTTACAACCAGTACAGATAATGAAGAAAGCAGTGCTGGACAAACATAAACCACACACACACACACACACACACACACACGTACACACACAAGAAACAAACACATACCCAAAAGGATCCAGAAGCAAAGAGTGGCAAAGTAAAAGGGAAAAAAATGATATCAAGGAGTACAGCTAGGTGGCCTGGTGTGATGTGAGTAGGCAGCAGTAGAAGTGGCTGTTTGGTCAAACACAGCCAGAAAGGAAGTAGCAAAGAGAAACACAGTTGAGGCCAGGGTTAAGGTCACATTTTTACTTGACATCTGCCTCTCCTTTCCACCCTCTCTTCTTTGCACTCTCTCATTCCCTGTCCTTTCTCCCTCCCAGCTCCCCCCCCCCCCTCCCCAACACACACACGGCAGTGATCAAAGGGCTGTCTCAACATCTCATTGATTCAGAACCTTGAGCACCCTGGTCAATACTTCTAAAACGACCTGCAGGGTAGGGCATAAGATGTCATGATGCGATTGTTCTATGGTTCTTTGTGACAGATGCGGTGAGCTGAATGGTGGCACAATCAAGTTGCCTGAAACATGCAGTTGCATAAAAGACCAAATAACCCACCCTCTCACACACACCCCAGGCACACATACAGACACATACAGACACACATCCTCACATAGATACAGGCAAACTCAAACATATACACACAAACTGTACACATACAAACTCACTCTCTCTTTCTCTCTCTCACACACTTGCATAATTAAAACACAGAGTCATCCTTAATTACTAGATCTAGTTTATTATCATTGTTGTTGTCTTTTTTCTGTAATCAGTGTAGCACAATGAACCCTAAAACAATACAAACCACTAAAAACAGTGTTTATTCTTTCTACAGACAGGTTTGGCCCGACATTTGTTACTGGATGTATGTATATGTAGAGCTGGACCCTCTCATCACTACGGAGGTCCTACACTACACACCACCACGTCTGAGGTCCTACACACACACCACCACGTCTGAGGGGCTATATACACACGTACATACACAGATGGGATCCCTGACAAAATGATCAGAAGAAACGCTCTAAATCATTTAATACCATTTAGACCTGAATTTAATAGTGGGACACTGACAGAGGCACTGACCTCGACAGACAGGCAGACAGACAGGCAAGCAGACAGACAGACAGGCATACAGACTGACAGACAGGCATACAGACAGACTGACAGGCAGACAGACAGGCAGACAGACAGGCATACAGACAGACAGGCATACAGACAGACAGACAGACAGGCATACAGACTGACAGACAGGCAGACAGACAGGCATACAGACAGACTGACAGGCATACAGACAGGCATACAGACAGACTGACAGGCAGACAGACAGGCATACAGACAGACTGACAGGCATACAGACAGGCATACAGACAGACAGGCAGGCAGACAGACTGCTGTGAGCTCAGTTTTCTGGGTTTGTGCTCTCTTCATTCTTTACACAGCCGAGCGACACTGTGTATATTTCTATGTATATTTCTTCTTCTCTGTCCCTTTACCAAGCACCCCCCTCTAACAGAACAGCTCGACCTCCGACAAGCAGGGCACTGTATTTGGTATTTGGTTTTGGTTAGCACCTTGGTCTAACCCTGCAGCGAGTTTAAGCCTGCATAGTAGCAGTAGCAGTGGCAGCCATAGCTATGACAATGGAACATGGAACTCCCAGAGAGGGTGACTTATGGGTACTGTTGTTGTTATAGAGACACTGCAGAACTGGAACAAGGACAAACAGCATGTCACATGTGGGAGATGCAGCAGCCCGAGACCTCCCCCCCCCCCCCCTTCTCAGGCAGCGGCAGGACAGGCGGGCTGCTGGGATTAGAGACCTGCAGCTGTGCATATCTCAGGAGGATTTCAATAAACGTTGAGCTGAGCCTCCAGCCTGCTTGTGTCAGCACAGCTCAGACACCAACACTGGGCTATAAACGATGGAGCTCAGAGGTTAATGCATATTAAACATCCAGTCTTTAATTAGGGGGGGGGGGTTACAAACCCCACACAAGGCCTTGAGGCAGCACTGGACTGGACCAGGGATGGGGGTCCAGGCAACATGATATCATCTAATGACATGTTTGACACAGGATGACATGGTAGACACAGGCACACTATACTGTCCCAGCCACTCTGCCTGACAGCAACAATGACACACAGGGACAAGATGCCAGTCTGGAGCACCGACAAGCAGCCGGGGGTGCCAGCCAGTACAGGGGCCTCCCAACAACAGGCCTCTACAAGTTTAACATCTCTTTACACCACACCATCAAACACACTGATCCACAGTGAGATAGGGCCTTCTACAGCACCACAGAGATAACCACATCAGCCCGATCTGGCTACAGGTCACAGTGTTAACGTCACAAAACCCAATATAGATACCCTAACACTTCCTCAGAGTGCATGATCAGTACTCTGGCTGATCTACAACATTCTGATCTACGTTTAAATACACTGGATTCCATCAGTACAGACTGGCTGTATAAATATAATACTGATCTCAAACATGCTATAAATTACATTTACATAAATTCACAATTTGACAAGAGTATAAATTAGTTGAGTAGTTGTTCAAACGAGCACGGTCTGGTGCATCTTAGGGAGCACGGCGGAAGGTTTAGTGGAAATAGCATCGTTTTACTAGCGAGTCTCTGTGATCGATATCACGCGAAGAGGGAGAACCCTCAGATGGAGATGGTTGCTGCTGACGGAGGGCGAGACGTCTGCGCATCACCGGAGCCTCTGCCAGGTCTGAAGCATCGAAACATGCTTTTACACACTACATGTTACATGCATGACTGCTGAGGTGTGTGATGCAGAATCCTACACTGTGGCTGTCTGTTCCTTCCTCTAGGGTTTGGGGAGAGAGGATGATGGGGGAGGGTGGGAGGAGAGGGAAGTAGAGAGGTGGAGGGAGGGAGAGAAGTGGAGAGATAGAAGGAGGGAGTAGGGCAGCAGGCCAGGATAAGATGGTCGAGGAATGAAACCGACAGAAAGGGATGGTTAAGGGTTGGAAACCCATCTAAAATGCTGACACACATTCTGGAATAGCTCATAACCATATGAGCTATGAGTGGTTTCATCTATCTGAAAATATAATTTGGTTTTAGCAGTTAAATCAATCTACAACCTGATGTATTCAGCTGTGTTGGGGTCAGGGGTATTTCGGTCCCTTGGAGAGAGACAGAGAAAAGTGTCTCTTCTACAAAGGACTAAACCCACAGTAGGCGGTTACATGCATTGTAGCAAGAGAACAAAGTTGTTTGCTTTCCAGATTCCCAGTTTAATGTCTCTCTGTGGTGGTTAACAGCCCTGTGGTGTGCTGCCATCTATAACGGTCACTTCTCAACAAAGGCCTGTTTGTGTGTGTGTGTGTGTGTGTGTGCGTGTGTGTGTGTGTTCTACTGATCTGTAGTTAATCTGGGGAGAAACTCCCCAGATTAACTACAGATGATCTGTTCTGTTTATCACCCCCCACACACAACACACTCACTAGCTAGCTGGATGGGTGCAGAAGGAGCAGGAGAAGAATGACCGTGGGAAGAAAAAGGAAGAGGAGGGGGAGGGGGAGATGAAGGAGATGAAGGCAACCATCATGTATACATGCACCAACAAAGAACAGCACATAGCAAATGTGTCCTGCAGTGGGACACACTGACACACACATACATATGCACTCGGAGATGGGATTGGCCCTGAGCGCTAAGCCTGTCGGTCCAGGGAAGCTCTACAGAGAAGGGGGCATGGGCAGAGGAAGGAGACGGGTCCTGCAGACGTCTTCCCCATCCTGAAGTCCTGTCTGATCTAGTGTACGGTGTCTGACCAGACCAGCTCTGTTACATACCTTTCAATCTCCACAAACAGGAAAAGCCTGGATTAGGTTTGTAAAAGCACCAGCCATGGAAACATATGCCCCTGGCAGTTCCTACATACACATGTAGGGGGCAGCACCTCAGGCAGCTACACCACTACCATTATTATTTGCTAACACTTCTGACTTAACATACCATAATATACAATACAGCTTTAATAAACACAACCAATATTTGCATGAGAAAATTAGAAAGTTATCCAACAAGATAGATTAACTTTGTTACAGCAAATGTATGCTTGAAATGTATGCATTTATGTGTCTGTGACTGTGTGTGTAAGTCTGTCTGTGACTGTATGCATGTGGTTGTTTATGTATGTGTGTCTGTACTGAATAACACACAGAAAGAGCTGCCAGCCTCTACAGTGACGCTTGTAATCCCCTCTCTGGAATGTTGTGTGCATCCAGACAGTACTGCAGAGTTGACACACAACAGTCTTAGTAATATACAGACAGTTAAAGAGCACCAAACACCAAACAGACCCCCCCCCCCCAACCCACACAGCAGCATGGCCCTGTGATGGACACAGGGCTGGTCTGGGAGCAGCACACAGGGGCTTGGGGGATGGCACCAGAGTGGAGTGTGGCCCAGCAGATGACAGTGGCACCTGAGGCTGAGCTGCAAATCCAGCTTTGTATTTACAACCAGCTACTGGAGCAGCATCTGGGTGGGGTGGGGGCAGGTCTTCACCAATAAACACACACAGTATCAAAGACACTCAAGGCTAAGAGTAAGAAAAACGAAACGTAAAAAAAACATTGTGATAAACAAATTCAAGAAAAACAATATTGTAGGAAACATTACATTCATAAACAATGACGAACTAAGCAACTAATGATGCAACACAACTGTCTTTGTAACATATACTGCACGATGGAAAAGGCCCTGATGAGATATTTTACTGTATGTGTGTGTGAATATGTAAGTGGGTTCAACCTGAGAGCAGGACATCTGGGTTGAGGTAGGTTACCGTGGAAACATGCTTCAGAGCTCTATATGTGAGTGGGACAGAGTTGGATGGAGGGAGAGAGGGAGGAAGGAAGGAGAGAGGGAGGGAGGGAAGAATGGGAGGAGAAGGACGGTGAGGGCAGTGACTGGTAGAAATCAAGCGTTCAGCAGCATCTATGGAGGTGTGTGTTAATTATAGACAGGTACTGATGCATCATTCTGGGCTCTGCTTGTCAGGCCTGATCTCTGCTATGTTCTGGACCATAAGGTGGTTGACTGTCAGGCAATTACATTTGTGCTTAGTTTTCTCTTAATGCATCTTAAAACATTTCCTCTCACACACACACACACACACACACACATACACACACACACACACACCCACACACATACACACGCAATAGTTTATGTACCGGTGTGAGTTGAAGAACAAGTGTGTCCTGAACATAGTCATCAGCATTACAGTTCACAACAGTCTTAGAAATCAAGAGGCAATAACTAAACATACAAATAAAAACTTAATAAAACTACATGTACACTATTCCTATGGTATGCAAACAAATCAAAGATCTAAGTCTAAAGTCTGCGGGGATTGTGGTGATTGGCCAGCTGAGTGGAGTGCTGTTGTTCTCGTCCAACAGCAGAGAGTTCTGACCACCCTTGGTGGCAGTCTTACGGCAGAAACATCATTATATTATGGAAAAAAACAACAACAACAACAACAACAATAATAATAATAATAATAACATGTTTTCTCTTGAGGTAGAACATTTAAGCGTTTGGAAGTGCTTTACGTTGGACTTACTCTTCTTTATTTTGAACAACTTTTTGTTTGGCGCTCTCTGTGAAGCGGGCGAGCGACGGTGACAGCTGAGGTAGGACGGCGCGCGGTCATTCATCGTTCCGAGTTCGGAACAATAACGGAACACTAAGGGACCGCCACACATTCATTCCGGCTGAGGTAGGTTTTAGTTGAGGTTCATGGAGCCCAGTGCCTGTGTGAAGGCTGACAACTCATAAAAAAAAACACTGGTGTCACGGAAACACAAAGTCCTGAGACAGAGGACGCAGACACGCCCAATCCCTGGGAGAAGAACCAGTCTTCAGACGGTACAGGCGGAGTCACTGGTAGGACATCCACACAGGAAGTACAAATAAGACCAGAACTCATAACCACTTAAGGAGATAGAGTGATATAAAAAAAAATAAGTCCAGTGGGACGAACTGGACGTTCCAGGCCTGTGTTCTGTGTGCTGCCGGTCGCCACAAACCAGGAAGTACCAAACCAACAGAAACAGGAAGAAACACTTTCATTGGTCCGCCAAGATGTCCATCACCGTGGTCCTGGGTTGTGGACATGCCCAGGATTGGTCCTCCAATCCTGGACCTACTTACTTGACTTACCAATAATACAAATCTCTGCAAAAAAAAGTACAACTACTATGAAAGGAAACAGCTGTAGACCTGAGTGAAGGACAACAGTCTTTAGGGGCACAGGAGGGGGCAGAGCCTTCCCAAGAGAACAGGGTCTCCCTTTGAGGGCAGTCCACCCCAAGGTGTGGCCTCTCAGCATTGGCCCCCTGTTGGTGGCTGCTGGAACTGCGTCTCAGCCTCTCCCTCCAGGCAGAAGCCATCCAGCGGCAGAGATGACACCTGGGTGTCGTTCAGCACACAGGATACCAGGGAGTTGTCCAGCTGGGAAGAAACACACACATACACACACGCAGTTCTTTCCTCTGAAGTTCTCAGTCTCCTATTTCAATCTTGCATGTCTACCTTCTTCTTGTTTGTGCTTCTATTTAAAACTTAATCTGTTTGTTTGTTTGTGTGTGTGTGTGTGAGTGAGTGTGTGTGTCTCTCTACTCACCATGTGTGTTTCGGGTCTCTCTCCACAGTGGGAGGGGCCTGAGAAGAGTCTCTCCAACTCATTAGTGTCCCCCCTTCTTTTATTGGCTAAGCTGCCATTGCCCTCGGCAACACCCCTGGTGGCCCCGTTTAGCCCAGGTGCACCCTGGGAGGAGGAGGAGGATTCTCCCAAGTGACGCACGGTCTGGGGTGTTGCCTGCACCGTCTTACACATCACTAACCTGGGAAAACACACACACACACATTGTGAGATTTTACACACACACACACACACACACACACACACACACAGATACACAGATTGTTACATTTCCCCCACACATAGCAGCATCGTTTGGTCCACTGCCTACCTGCCGCGGTAGCTGAAGAGCAGGAAGAGGACACAGAAGATGATGCAGGTGACACCAATGTGGATGCCGATGATGATGCCAGTGGTGGAGGACTTACTCTGGTCATCCTTCACACAGTCACACGGCGTGTTCAGGACTGAAGACACACACAGCTAGTCAGTCAGAGAATGTGTGTATGTGTGTGTGGGGTGTGTGTAAGTGTTTGTGTGTGTATGGTGGGGTTGATGGGGGGGATAATGTGTGGTGTGGGTGTGAGTGTGTGTGTGTATGGTGTGGTTGGTGGAAGGGATAATGTGTGGTGTGGGTGTGAGTGTGTGTGTGCCTCCCACCTGATTTCTCCACAGCCTCCCTGAGAGATACGAAGCGCACAGTGGCATTGCCGTCTCCATGGTGATTAAACGCCAGCAGCTTGATCTCATAGACAAGTGCTGGATCTGGAGGGTGGGATGGGGGGGGGGGGGTATTAAGACTGCTCTAGATGGTTATACAATATAAGGTTGATATTATACATATGATGCTGACTGTATGCTTCCTGGGCTCACCTAGATTACTGATGTTGTAGTGGGTTGCATTGCGGGGGAAGGTGATTGGTCCAGTGAAGATAGGTGTGTGAGCCCTCCTATAGAAAAGCCGGAAGCCCTGGTGAGGCCCCATCTTATTGGATGGCTCCCAGACTGCCTGAACCACACTGCTACTCACCACTCTGGTGAAGAGAGATGGCGGGGCAGGCACTGCACACACACACACACACACTTAGTTTGACTAAACCCAAAAGTTTGCCATGTGAGACCTGGTGTATATGTCATACTATAACTGGCCTGTTTAGGAAAGGAAAATTCATAATGTACCATTCATGGAATAAAGTGCCTAAATATATATATATATTTTTTTTCTGATTTTGTCATAATTCCACACAAAGGTTTTTTTCTCTTCAGAATGTGCGTACGCATGGTCTGAAGCTGGCATAGGAATGTGCGTAGTCTAAGACCAAGTTGTGTTTCATAAAGGCTGACTTGCCGTACGCACACTTTCCAAATGAGGCCCGCGGTCAGTAAGTGTGTGAGCATGTTTGTGCGTGGCCTCACCCTCCCCCAGGGTGCTGTGTGTGACGGCGCTGGAGGGCTTGCTGGCTCCACGGGACGTGTAGGCTTTGACGTAGAACACATAGCTGGTGGAGGGATCCAGATCTCCCACCACCTGCTGGAGCGTTGCCTTGGAGACCGCCTCCTGGTACTCCATTTCCACTGGGTCTGGGGGAGGATAGGGGCAGGATGGGGAGGATTGCAGCAGAAGACGGGAGGATGAAAGCATGAGGGGGGGGGGGGGGGGGGAGGAGGGGGGGGGAGGAGGGGGGGGAGGAGGGGGGGGAGGAGGGGGGGGGGAAGGTGAAAAAGAAAAGAGAGACAATAGAATTACAATAAGTTTCCGTGCCAACAGGTTTATGGTTATAGCACTGGTTTAATTTCACACTCACGTTTTACTCTCCCACAATGGCCCTGTGAGTGTGTGTTTTTGTTATGACCATTATTGTTACGGCTCTTAAGTCAGATTTAGTCAGCCATAACCACTATCTCCCCATCCCCTAGCCTATTGGCCGGCCTGTCTCAGTAAGGTAATTAAAGCGATCCTATTGGTTGCCCTGGGGGCCTTTAATTAGCCATCTGATAGTCCTGCAAAGAGGAGAACAGCTGGGCTGGGAACTGCCACCCGCTCTCACACACACACACACACACACACACACACACACACACACACACACACACACACACACACACACACACACACTCTTACACAAACACTCACAACCCCCATCCCACAAACACAACCCACACACATTCTGCAGCTTTCTCACCCAAGGCAGATAAACATTAAAATGGCATTATAAAATTTAGTCTTGTTCAATTATCAATTAAAAACTCCTTTTATGGTCGTGCAGGAAATACAGGGAGAGCGGCTCTCTTCCTGTCTGACTGCAGAAACAGGTGTCCTACTCTCCCCTCTTCCTCCTCTCCTTCCCCCTGTACCTTTCCCTTCCCCCTCCCCCTCCTTCCCTCCTTCTCTCCCCACCTCTCCTCCTCTCCTCCACCTCCCCTCCTCCTCTACTTTCCTCACCTGTGGACCGGCGTATATGCAGAACGTATCCAATGATGTCCTCTGTGTTCTGGTTGGGTTCTCTCCAGGAGATCTGGATGGAGGTGGGGGACAGGGCATGAGCCTGCACCTCGCTGGGGGAGCCGGGGAGCCCGTCGGTCCACAGCACCGTCAGCCTGGCGCTAGCCTGGGTAGAGCCAGCACGGTTCTCAGCAATGCACTGGTAGATTGCCTCGTCATCTTGGCTAATTCCATTTATGGTCAACGTGCTGTGGCAGGAAGATGAGGGGAAGGTGGAGAGGAAGAAGGTAGGTGAGAGGGGGGGGGGGGGGGGAGACAGAGGAGGAGAGGGAGGGTTAAACTTCAAAGCAGTGAGACGGGAGAGAGCACAGTGGAAGGCAGCACTGTGTCCTCACAGTCATGCTGCCGTGACTGCAAGTGTGTGTGTCTGTGAGTGACCGTGAAAGAAAGAGTGAGACAGTGAATGTGTGCGTGTGTGTGTTTCTTCACCGCTTCTGATGCCAATCTGCATCAGTGAAACCTGCCATCTGTCACAAAAGCACACACACACACACACAGACTCCCTTCTCGCCCCGTTTTCCTTTTTCAGTTTGTCTTCTCAGTTCCTCTCTCTCTCTCTTCCCCTTCAATGTTCTCTCTGCCATTGTCATATGAGAAAAGGGAGACATGGATTGATTTGATGAATCAGAGGAGAAAGGACGGAGGGATGGAAGGGCAGAGGGAGAAGGACTGGAGGGGATGGGGTAATGGAGGGAGGAAGGGGATGTTATTAGAGCTGAATACATGATGAAGCCTCTTCTTCAAAATAGTCCTGCAGGGAGGACAAATCACATGCATCAGCCCCTCTGGCTGTCTGCTCCTTATTTCTCTCCTCTCTCCCTCCTCTCTCCCTCCTCTCTCCCTGCTCTCTCCCTCCTCTCTCCCTCCTCTCTCCCTGCTCTCTCCCTCCGCTCTCCCTCCTCTCTTCCTCCGCTCTCCCTCCGCTCTCCCTGCTCTCTCCCTCCTCTCTCCCTCCTCCCTCCCTCCTCTCTCCCTCCGCTCTCCCTCCTCTCTCCCTCCTCTCTCCCTCCTCTCTCTCTCTGCTCTTTCCCTCCTCTCCTCCTCTCCCCTGTGGGTTGTGTTCTGTGTACACTAGCTTTATTCAATATCGGGTCACACACACATACACACAAGTACACAAACAGTAGCATGTAGGGTTCTGTTTGGAGAGAAAAAGTGTAAACCCACAATTGTGAACACACACACACCTCCTCATCAAAGTGTGCTGTTGGAGGGGCTGAAATTCCACACCCTCTGGTCACATTCCTGCCTGGTTCATGAGGGGCCTGTTCTGGGACAGGAGACACTGGCTGGCTGGCTAGGTGGCTGACTAACTGTGTGTTTGGTTGGCTCTCTGGCTGACTGAATGCTAGCAAAACCTCTGAAATCTCCACATATTGGACACATGAAAGGAGAAATAAAGTGAACTGAGAGAGGAGGAGCACAGCCAAACAGACAGACACAAGAACAGTAAAAAGGACCACCAATGCACAAAGGATTCGTAAAGAGATAGAATGAGTATGTGCGTGCTTGTGTGTGTGTGTGTATGGGTGTGTAAGAGAGAGAGGCAACAGAAGGTTTTGTGCAGCAGAGGAGAGGCCAGTGTTTGGGCCATCTGCCTTCTCTCAGTCAGGACAGGGCAGCTTGACAGCATCGTTTACTCATCAGTTCAAGACCACTTCACCGATTGATGGATAGCCCCGACAAGCTGTGTGTGTGTGTGTGTGTGTGTTTGAGAGAGTGAGTATGTTTGCCGGAGCACCACCATGAAAGGCTGTGGAGGCCATTCTAGTTTCACACCACTCTGAAGACGAGCGAGAGAGCAGACAAAAGGAGAGGAGGAGGAGAGGGAGGGGAGGAGCTGTCTCTGGTCTAAGGGGGATATGACTGATTGCTTCAGGGTCAGGGGTCAAGGCCAAGGCCTGGGTCCCTTCGCTGTGGAATGGGGGAAGGGGAAGGACAGAGGGAGCGGGGAAAAACAAGTAGAGGACAAAACAGAGAGCAAAAGAGTGAGAGAAAGAGTGAGAAAGCTCTACTTTAAGTAGAATAGAATTGAGTTGAATTTCCACCCAGTCAGCCCAACTCATGGGCTTCAGAGAGGCAGCAGTCCCAGTGCTCTTAGCCGGTACAGCAGGCTCAGACAGAGTTGCTAGGAGACACATGAACATGATGCTACTACAGTGGAGCTGTTTGAGGCTCCTGCTGCTGATGTCTCTGACACACACTGACCCAGGAGGAAGTGTGAATGTTAAAGTGTGTGCGAGTGTGTGTGTGTGTGTGTTGTAGTGCCTGTGGTTGATAATTAGCCAGCTATAGGGTCATGTTATGGCCAGGTTCACCATTAACAAACTCCCAGGAAGCAAGTGTGTGTGTGTGTGTGTGTGTGTGTGTGTGTGAGAGAGAGAGAGAGAGAGTGTGTGTGTGTATGTGTACGCAGGGTAGATTGTGTGTGAGTAGAGGTTGAGTAGACTGTGTGTGTGTGGAGGTGGAGTAAAGTGTGTGTGTCTATGTGGCCCAAAACTGGCGTGGGTATGTGAATATTAGCATGTTCGTTTTCTAACATATCCTGTGAAATGTGTATGTTTGTTTGTTTGTTTGTTTGTTTGTGTGTGTGTGTGTGTGCGTGTGTGTGTGTGGAACAACTGGTACCCTCTCCTGTTCGATGGTCTCTGAAGGTCAACAAGAATAGAGATCCCTGGAGGGAAAATGGTGCTGCAGGAGCCTAAGCATCACACACACATATCTGCACATACCACACTCTACCACACACATACCACACTCTACCACACATACCACACTCTACCACACACATACCACACTCTACCTCACACATACCACACTCTACCACACACATACCACACTCTACCACACACATACCACACTCTACCACACATACCATACTCTACCACACACATACCACACTCTACCTCACACATACCACACTCTACCACACTACCACACTCTACCACACACATACCACACTACCACACTCTACCACACACATACCACACTCTACCAAATCAAATCAAATCAAATTTATTTGTATAGCCCTTTTTACACGCAAGCATGTCACAGAGGGCTTCACATATGCCCATAGAACTGCCCCTCAACCAACCTAAACCCTCAAGGAAGACAAGGAAAAACTCCCCAAAAAACTCTCAACAGGAGAAAAATGGAAGAAACCTTGGGAGGAGCAATTCAGAGAGGGATCCCCTCCTCCAGAGACGGTTGGTGAGAGAGAGGAGCAGAACACAGGCTAAACATAGTCATACAGTGTCGGTGGGTTTTTAAAACACCAAAATCCACTCTACCACACTACCACACTCTACCACACACATACCACACTCTACAACACTACCACACACATACCACACTCTACCACACACATACCACACTCGACCACACTCTACCACACACATACCACACTCTACCACACACATACCACACATACCACACTCTACCACACACATACCACACTCTACCACACATATCACAATGTACCACACACATACCACACTCTACCAAACACATACCACACTCTACCACACACATACCACACACATACCACACTCTACCACACACATACCACACTCCATACTCTATCTATTAAGTGTGTGTCTGCTGGATGTATTGCCATCTACAGCATACAAATTATAGCATTAGCATTAGCAATAAAATAATAATATTATCCTAAGTATTAAACTAATAACATTAGCATTTCTGTGCTGTGTTTGAGAGGCAGTACTACATGACCCAGACTGGAACGTAGTAGGATTAAGCTGTTCTTTGTTACACCGCCATTAGTGTGTGTGTGTGTGTGAGTAGGATACTATGAAATTGTGGATGAGATGGACCAGTTAATGTGCTACTATAATGAATTAGAATTGTAATGCCTCTCACCCACACACACCAAATTGAAACACAGACACACACACTTATCCAACAGTATGGACACACACACACCAGTGTGACAGGATGTACTAGTCGGGTTGAAAGCATTTCCTGGTCAGACTGCTGTAGCTGAGTTTATGAGCCAATTAGCTAATGGCTGATGTGGGGAGGTGGCTCCAGTCTTAAACCAATCATAGGCCAGGAGACGTGATGCATGAACAGGTTTCCATGCATACATAGTGATGTCAGAGTACCTCCTCCACATCCCCCCTCACTCTATACCCTATATCTCTCTACATCCTCTGAACATACCTTTCTCTCTGCTTTCCCCTCCATCTCTCCCTCCATCTTTCTCTCTCCATATAGCTCACCTTTATACAGCCCACTCCTTTCAACCCTTTACTTTTAATTTATCTATCTCTTTAGTACCCTCTATCCCTTTCTCTTCAGACAACAATGCCTACCACAGCACAGTACTGTAGCAGAGTTCATCAGTGAATAGAATGACTAATACAGGGTCAGCAGCATACTAGCAGACTGGAGTGGAAGAGAGAGAGAGAGAGAGAGTGAGGGATGAGGGAGTCTCCACCTCTCTGCTCCTTCCATGTACCCAACCTATCCATTGTCTTCTAAACTAGACTCACTTTATTGATTTTCCACTGCATATGAAATTGATTCACTTCATTTGAACTACTCTCTCTTTGTGGGACACACCAACACACACACACGCTGTCACATACGTATGCCAGAAAGGTTTCATGTAGGTTTTCCAACTTCCAGAAATACCCTATAAGACCCTTACACCATATACCAACACTCCATACATAGACACACAGACACACGAACACGGCCCATGTAGGCCGCAGCTGACCTATTGTTGTTCCTCAGTTTGACGTGTCCTCCAGGCTCCAGCACCTCTCCGTTCCTCAGCCAGGTGAGCTGGGGTTCAGGCTCCCCCTGGGCCTGGCACGTAAAGATGGCTGTGGTGCCCACCGGGCGCGAGATGGACTGGGGTGACTGCACAAACTCTGCTGGTGCTGGGGGGCAGACAGACGGAGACAGACAGACAGACAGGTAGTTCAAAAGGGATCCTGGCTGGTATGGCGTTAAACACACATGATCTCATCATCCCTGACCCTGCTGATCCCATTCATCATGGTATCAACAAAACCCATCAGCACTAAGAGCATGTGGACACAGTGTGGAAAGAGGGACATAATTGCTGGCCCTGGCTCTTTAACTCTCATTAATTATCAGTTGGTCTCATGTCTCACATACTACCAAACGTCAATACAATGTTTCATGCTTTGATAAACTGAGTGACGTCTTTAGGTCAGGTTTGTTAATAGCATCAAACGGCATCAGCCAGCACGCTGGGAGGTCCTCCCACAGTCTGCCCCCCGCACACCACCCTTTCTCTGTCTTGCTTTCTTCTTCTTCTCTCCCTGTGCTTCTCATCTACAACTCTCCTCTCGGTCTTCTATTCCTCCTTCTCTGATGAAGATGAACTATGTTGTACAGTACAGCACATCCTACTCGCCTCCCTGCGCCTTAATACCCCTTCCCTCTCCTTCTCTCTCTCGCCTATATGTACATATACTGTATAGTTATGTATCCCTCCCTCCCTCTTCATGTCTATATATATATTCCCTACTCAGCCTCTCCATCGCTCTCTCCCTGCATTTCTTTCTCTCCCTACTTCTTTCTCTGCCCCCCCCCCCCGCACGCCCCTCACTACTGCAGTGGAAGGACCAGCCCTTTCCCTCTCCTTCTCTTCTGCTGCACAGACAAGAGTTATCTTTTGCACGTACTGCAAACTGGTTTCTTTCACATATAAATATTCTGCATGTATCATGGAGATGCCCTTTGCTGCAGTAATGCAGACTGTACATATGAAGCACTGGACTGTTTCACTCTTTCAGTTGTCACTGATCAATAAGAGATATTAAATAATCAATAAGAGAAATTGACACATTGACTCTAATTGCCAGCTAGGGTTACCTTTCTCTGCAGGGTGATAGGTGGGTGGCTGGAAAATTCAATTAAATATTGAACAGGGGCATGATTTTATTGGCTGGGCCCAAAGGCCAGGGTTTTCTATTGGCTTGTGCTAAGTGTGGACCTCCTGATCCATTTAATCAGGAATGGGAGGGACTCTTCCTGCTTGGTGACATTCACACAAGTACCTCCCAGATTTGTCTGTTTGATTTGTACAGAGTACCCACCCTTCCTGTAGCAGCAAGCGATTCCATTGATCTAATTTACGGCAACTTATATTTTATTTTATTGTATATTTAATTCTATTCTAATCCCACTTAGTACTGCTAGTTTATGTACCCTTAGTATAGATAGTCCACATATTTAAATTGTAGGAATATGTTTATTGTATGCACCTTCCTGCCAAAGCAAATTCCTTGTCTGTGCAAACTTTCATGGCGAATAAATCCCATTCTGATTCTGATTCTGATCTCACCATACTTTCTCACCGCGAAAAAGACTCTCAGGATTACAGTTTAGTGGTTAGGGTCAAAGGTTCAGACTAAGGTCAGGGCTGCTCACCTTGGACCACCAGTCGTCCCTGGGCCGTCCTGCGGACGCGGGTGCCAGGTTTGTTGGCGGCGCACACGTACACCCCAGAGTGCTGCACCCCCACGTCACTGATCATCAGGTTCCCTGTCCCCAACACCTGGATGCCCTCTACGCCGATAGGACGACCGTCTGGGGGGGGCAGAGACACACATATTAGCATCCGAGGCGATCAGGCTGATCTGTAAGGGGGAGCCGTGCCCTTCATTATGTGCAGAACCCAGTCTCCCTCCCTTATGTAATCAAGGGAGTCCCTACCAGCATGTTTGCATTTCTTCCAGGCAATCAGTTAGGATTATCCTCTCTACAGGGTGCATGTGTGTGTGTGCGCATGTGTGTGTGGCGGGAGGGGTTGGGCCCAATTTGCATTTTGAACGGCTCATCTGATTAGATAAGAGCTCCGAAAAACTGATATCAGATTGCAAATTGGTAGCGGCAAAGTGGCGGTAAAGAAAAATGTGTTTGTGTGTTTCATCATGCATTAATAATGGGGTGTTGCTTATGTCACACATGTAACACATACACACTGTTTACTGGATTCAGTACAGAGGCAACGCATGATACACACACACTCACATCACACACACACTCACACACAGATCTGCCTCGTCTTACCAAGCCTGCTCCAGGACACAATTGGACGGGGGTAACCCGTGGCAACACATTCCAAGATGGCGGTTTGGTGAACAGTGAGAGTGAGGTTCTCTGGACCCACGAGGATCATGGGATCTTTGTAAACAGAAGACTGAGAGCCTGGTAAGAGAGAAAGAAGAACACAGAGAGAGGGAAGGACACATGAGGAACAGATTAATGGCATATTTTCAACCTGCATGTAGATTTCAGCAAGTCCATCCTCTGGTTGTGAGTTTGTGTACCTGAGACAGTGAGGCGCGCCCCATTACTGTGTTTGACCCCCGCACTGTTGTGCGCCACGCAGCAGAACACTCCGCTGTCCCCCTGCTGGACCCCGGTGATCTGGAGCACACCTGTGGGCAGGAGAGTGTACCTGGGGGGGCAGGAGGAAGACTGAAACTACAGCTGTGGGACTCCAAATACAGTACAGTACATAGATACAGGTGAGGGACTCCAGGTACAGTACAGTACATAGATACAGGTGAGGGAGTCCAGGTACAGTACAGTACATAGATACAGGTGAGGGACTCCAGGTACAGTACAGTACATAGATACAGG